>NW_025110040.1:495546-519365 GCF_011392965.1 Frieseomelitta varia | reverse complement strand
TTTTTTTTCTTCTTCAAATTTCACTCCACGCGAAAAAAAAACAGTCATTTACTATCGTCGTGTCCATTTATGCTACACGAGTTTAGCAGAGCGACAGTGTTTTATCGTTATTATGTACATTGTAGCGAATGCAACTCTGGTCGATTGTGCTTGAAGAAAATCAACTTCACGATCGTGAGTAGCGAGTCTTTCACGAGCCATGTGATTGATTTTGTTTGGCAAGGAATTTTCCATGATTGTACAGGATGGGAAGAAAATTTTTTTCCGTGGCTAGACGGAATTTTACGCCTTCGATTTGATGAAAATACGTGTAGTAAAATTGACTCTGACTTTAAATTTCAAGGTTAAAAATTTTGTTTTTCTTTTGTATCGTGTTCTATTTATCACAAAGGTAAGACTTCTCCAAGAAACCATAGTTACCTTGAAAATTGGCAGAAAAATTTCTTAATCACTTAATACTGCGAACGCGTGCATCCTAACAGCGACTTTATGGTTCTGAACGCGTGGATGTCTATATTACGTAATGTTTCCATTTCGAATAATGTTAACAGTTAGTTATATTATTTGATTATTTATCATAACTCACACCAATGTTACAGTTATGATAAATCAAATACTAGTGAAACCTAATACGAAAATTATGTAAAATAGACATCCACGCGTCCAGAGCCATAAAGTCGCTGTTACGACTTTATACGAACATACGATTAATGTTAAACGAACTATTTTGCCATTTTTCAGAAAATACTATTAGTTAGTATTTGTGACCTATGGTTCCTTGGAAAAAGGATGAGTAGAATACAATGCAAAAGAAAAAATAAAATTTCTGATCTTGAAATTCAATTCATTCGCCTATGGTAGAATAAATTTTTCTTCCCATCTCTACGTGATAATCGTAATGTGAAAAAAATTATTTTTTGTTATTTTTGAATTATTCTTGAAACCTCATTGTCAACGCAATGGCTATCGAAGTTAAATCACCTAATTGAAAATGAAGTATTCACCGACACGTTGAATGCTTGGCTCTGTTCCGTTGTAACGATCAATATTTGTAATTATCGAAATTGCACGTACTGGGGAACAAATAATAAAACACAATCGATACGTGCTTCATTTCGCTCGACGTCATACCTCGTCAAACGGACTTTTCATTATGCCACCGGACATGTTACATAAATACATTCTCATCACTTTCAGTTTGACGTTTCAGTTTTTGGAAAAAAAAAAAACGATCACAGAATCCAACGCGCGCGAAGATCATTGTTACAGTTCGAGTGAAATTTTTCACGAAAAATATTTTTTCCTTTCTGGTTCCCAATTCTAAGCTGCACGATGATCGACGAAATGTTCCACGTCGTTGAATTGAACTACCGAAACAACTCGTGCGTCAAGCATTCACGCGACGATTCACGATTTCCGATTCTGGCAACGATTCTTCAAGTCGTTTCAGACTGAACAATCGATAGATTAGGATTTCCAACGGGACCACGGCTCTGGAATTCCCGGAACAATCCTCGGGATTTCAACGTGACGGTCTGAAATATCATTTTCTAGTCTAGGGGATATTTTTCAAACTTTCATCGTTTAACACTAATATTACTCAAGGTTCAACAAAAATGACGAACAAAGATCGTTTAAGTTTCAGTTTCAGGGATTTCGTTCTTTCGTAGTTTTTTTTTTTTTTTTTTACGTCTCCGCGTATTATTTTCACACTTTTTTGGACAATTTCTCGTATTTTCACAGTAGACTTTCGCAGTTTTATGCAATTTCTCCGCATCCCTGCGTAGCTCTTCACAGTTATGCGCAGTTCTTTACAGTTTTCTGTAATTTTTCGCATTCTCGCGCAGTTTCGTGCATTTTTCTCTTTTTTTTCACTTTTTTTAAATAAATTCCCGCGGTTTTACATAGTTACGCGTAATTTTTCGCATTCTTGCGCTCGATCCTCGCAACCGTGTGCAATTCAATTGCTCATAGCCTACCCTCTCGCCGCCGCGCACAGTTTCTCGCATTCTTTGAGCAATTTTTTGCAATTTTTCGTAATTTTCCGAATTTTCAATTCGTCTCTCGCTCTCGCACAGCTCCTCGCAACGAGGTACATTCTTTCCACGTATTCTCAGTAAATCTTCAATGTGGTTTTACGCGTAATTTCTCCCATGCTCGCTTCATCTCTCGCAATTTTCTGAGAACGATTTCTCATCCCCGTCGATTGAATTACATCACTGAACCGACCAGATCATCGTTACAGCACAAAAATCAGAGACACGCGTTAGGAGGATATTTTCGAAAAAAATACTATCAAAGATAAGACTCAGAAGATGATTCAAACACTGAGTTAACCTCTTGGCGCTGGAACGACGTTGAAAGTCGCAGGCTGTGAATTTTTTTCGCCCCAAACTACAACACTTTCTCAGTGTTCAATAATATTCGAGTATAACCCCGGGCAAAACAAATAATAATAAATTTGTCCACTTCGCGATCATTTCTATCCAGTGACGTATCATGCTGACACGAGTTCGAAAGAAAGAGAAAGCGACGAACTATTGTAATAATAACGCGGTTCGGTCGCTCGTTATGGTCCGCGAACCAAGCTGCCCGGTGCGATGGGTTACAAAAACTGGAAACAGTAGACAAGCCGAAATGAAACTACGACGGAGTACCAAAAGCTAAATTGAAACTAACCTAACCTTCACGCTAGGTTAAAACTAACCCAACCTTCACGCCAGCTTAAAACTAACCCAAAAACTAACCTAATCTTCACGCCAGCTTAAAAGCTAACCCAAAAACTAACCTAACCTTCACGCTAGCTTAAAACTAACCTAACCTTCACGCCAGCTTAAAATTGACCCAAAAACTAACCTAACCTTCACGCAAGCTTAAAAGCTAATCCAAAAATTAACCTAACCTTCACGCTAGCTTAAAACTAACCTAACCTTCACGCCAGCTTAAAATTGACCCAAAAACTAACCTAACCTTCACGCAAGCTTAATAGCTAACTCAAAAATTAACCTAACCTTCACGCTAGCTTAAAATTGACTCAAAAACTAACCTAACCTTCACGACAGCTTAAAACTAACCTAAAAACTAACCCAACCTTCACGCTAGCTTAAAACTAACCCAGAAACTAACTTAACCTTCACGCCAGCTTAAAAACTAACCCAAAAACTAACCTAACCTTCACGACAGCTTAAAACTAACCCAGAAACTAAGTTAACCTTCACGCCAGCTTAAAAACTAACCCAAAAACTAACCTAACCTTCACGCCAGCTTAAAACTAATTTAAAAACTAACCCAACCTTCACGCCAGCTTAAAACTAACCCAAAAACTAACCGAACCTTCACGCCAGCTTAAAAACTAACCCAAAAACTAACCTAACCTAACGCCTTTTCGCGTTGATCGAAAGGATATCGTTGATCCTTATCGAGTTATGAGTTGAAACCGAGCGAGGCGCGCGGAGATCGAGATCAAGGTGATTGCAGCCGTGGCAGGCAACGGATCGATTATTTACGAGAGTTTCTCGCCGATGCGGACGGATATCGAGAGGGGACGGAGGACGATGTCGCGTTATATCGGAATTGAAATCGAATTAAGGAGTTGCCACGCTTCGTCACTGGAACTTCTGATACGTTAATTAGCGCCCAGTCGTGCCCAACTTATCACCTCGCTGATAATTAAAGCTCGCGCCGCGGCTTCAGCTACGCCTGCTGCTCTCATCCTCCCCGCTGTCTCTGCCAATTCGAGCTCGTTTCCTTCGAGAAGTTTCTCGCCGCTGACCTTATCCCCCCGTCCGCGCTCCGCATCGCAACTCGCGGGCCAGATCAACTTTCATCTCGCGACTCGAGCTTCGCCTACAGTTTATCTTCTCTCGGCGACGATTTTTCCATCTTTGGGTAGTGGATCGCAACCATCTACAATTTTCAACCTCGACTGTTGAGAGTTTAGCATCCAGCTTCTTAATGGGATATTCTTCGTGTAACAAGTCGATTATCTGTTGAGAATTCTTGCAATATTCTCTCAGATTTAAGTACAACCCAAAGCAAATAATAAATTTGTTACTTCGCAGTAATTTCTATCCGACGGCGATATCATACCGACATGTGTTGAAAAAGTAAGCGACGGATTATTTTATATGGCTTTGGTCGCTCGTTATGGTCCGCAATCAGTCGCCGTTAACCTCTTGACACTGAAATGACGTGGCTACGCACGTCGAAAATTTTTTTGTCCCAAAATTGTAATGTTTCCTCAGTTTTAAGTATATTTAGGTAAAACCCAAAGCAAATAATAAATTTATTACTTCACAATAATTTCTATCGAGTGATATCATACCGACATGTGTACAAAAAGAAAGCCACGGATTATTTTATATGGCTTTGGTTACTCGTTATGGTCCGCAATCAGTGGCCGTTAACCTCTTAATACTGAAATAACGTGGCTACGCACGTCGAAAATTTTTTTGTCCCAAAATTGTAATATTTTCTCAGTTTTAAGTATATTTAAATATAACCCAAAGCAAATAATAAATTTATTACTTCACAATAATTTCTATCCAGTGATATCATACCGACATGTGTTCAAAAAGAAAGCAACGGATTATTTCATATGGCTTTGGTCACTCGTTATGGTCCGCAAATCGTTAAGCAACACATAATATTTCAAAAACAAGATCCTAAAGATCAATCTCAGTCATCTCTCTAAAATGCCATTTTCAGCATACTCTGTACACGGCACTATGTTTTTTTTTTTTCTTTTCTTCTTCCGTTTTAATTATTCTTCGTCAAATACGGAACGGTTTTCAAGACACCAGATGGAGGATTCTCTCAATCACGGATCTATTAATTAATGATAATCAGTGCTCGTCTAGATTGGACTATAATGACCGGCTACGTCGCGATCGTTCATTGTCTCGCGGCAGGATACGTGGATCGCGTGTTATATACCAGCTGCTAGCGAGCCTGTTGCGTGTTTCCGGGTTCTTCTTGGCCACCGGCCAAAAAATTCATCAGGTCACTGTCATCCGTCAACGTTTGAACGAAGATTCGGTTATGTTCGAAGATTGAATTACTTGACATACAGAGAATAAACACTACGTTGTATGTGAACTATACTGCATGTATATTAATAAACAATTTGCTATGATACATGGACCAAATACTACGTTATTTACTTTAATAATCAAATAACACTTTACGCAAAGTGTTAATGTATAGTATATGACTGTAACTATATTATGAATATATGTGCAATTTAAAAACCCTGTCACTAAAAATGAAAAGTGTCCCACGACTTTTGAATGACGATGTATATTTGTAGAGTAGTACGTAGTAAAATCATGGACGAAAAATTGCACAATAATGTTATACGTCTACGTATATTAATAAATAATTTATGTATCGTATATATTAACAAGTAATTCATGATATACAGAAAAAAAATACTAGGTTATTCATTTCAAAATTAAATACTACTTAAAAAAAGAAAGAAAAACAAAGAGTTAATGAACGTTGGTACCAGTATTGACAATAGTACTGCAAAGCACAGACGCAACGAAAAGTAAAGAATGTCCCCACGACTTTTGAACGACGGTGTACATTCGAGAACGAAATTGCACGCAAAGCTGGATTCATATCACGCTAAAACATCACCGTGTAAAATCCAACTACGTGGCGCGAGTTGATCCGAACTGAAATCCAGGTTAGATCAGCGATTCTTTGGGAAATCGTCGATAAATAACCCAGACACGCCCCGACCTTTTTTTCACCCAGTCATTGACCTCGCGGAACCACCGTCAACCTTGCGCGCGTTTCACGGTCCGATTCAGCATAGAATGCAAAGCAGGCGATCGGTTGCACACGATCCTCTCACCGGAGAACGAGAGCCCCGCGGCCCATTCTCACAGGGACCACTAGCACGATTGCGCAAGCTAGAGCACACAAACGAAACGCCCTTCTACTCTGGGTAAACGCTGAAACTATCTTGGCCGGAGATCGGTACCTTGCAATTTTTCTGTGTATCATTTAGATGCTACAAAAAACGTTGCTTGTTTTGCAAAAGGAACGTGCAAAAATATATATGTACATGTCGCCTCTCAATGGGAAAATAAAGTTGAAATACTAAGCACACAGTGAGGGTTATTAAAAATAATAAAAAATATATTGAAATATATTATACACTTGCAATGATATTATAAAAATATATATTTAAAAAATATTAAAAATATTTAGAAAATAGTAAAATATTAATAATTAAAATCATCGGAATATCCGACGTATCTTTTGTACCGTGAAATACAAAAAAAAAATTCAGGGCAAGGCACAGAATTTCTTTTACAAAATAACAATTTTTCAAATAGTATATTTTCTTCGACGTGCTTACACGAATCATGAATCATTCGCTCTCGAAATATTCTGGTGTCGCCGACTCCCTGTATCATCGTCGTTGTTAAATTAATAAATAATAATTAAAATGTTAAATAATCAAGTCAAACGAAATATTTCACAACTATTCATCTACACGCTGATCCAATTTTTATCCGACGGCACGATAAACACACAGACGAAAGATTAATAAAAACGTGTGCCTCACTCGCCCGCCACGATCGCGAATTCCCTCCACGAGAGCATCGTCCTCGATCTTTTCGCAAGATCCTCCGAGAGGCGATGGCTCAGATGGCAAACACTTTTAATCATCCTCCCCTACCCGACCGCCCGCCCTTAGATTTATTTCGATCGGGTTAGAAGACGATTTCCACGGGTCTCGTGACCCGGTTTGCAAGCGTTGCTCGTTCAACACGGCGCAACAAACACGCTCGAAGCGATTAATTTACTTGAGAACTTTCGTAATCAGACCGCCGGAGCGGCGTCGGTACAGCCACGACAGGGCGTGACGCTTTTAATATAATTTATACGACTGCGGAGTGCA
This sequence comes from Frieseomelitta varia, assembly GCF_011392965.1. Lineage (NCBI taxonomy): Eukaryota > Metazoa > Arthropoda > Insecta > Hymenoptera > Apidae > Frieseomelitta > Frieseomelitta varia. The sequence continues at coordinate 512,449 of NW_025110040.1, read as the reverse complement.
GAAACCGGAGGATAAAGAGCTTCGGCAAGAGAGCGGCAGCAAGTTCAACCACGTCGTTGACGCGTTTAACCGCTTGCCGAGCAGAGAGGGATAAAAATTTCGCTGAAACGATTCCAACCAACGTTTACGGCGGGTTCGCCAGTTTCAATGGCCCGGAGGAGGAAACTCTGTCTTGGCTCGCCTTTTTTTTGCTGGACCGGCGATGATTATCGACCTGTCGTTACGCTATGTACCGGGTGTCCGGGCTCGAACTGTGCGTGGAATAAACGCACGAGAACGCGTTTCTCCCTCCCCAAGATTATCCTCCCCACTCTTCGCCTTCTCCCCACTCCTCGCCTTCTCCCCCCACCAATTACCAAGCGCGCGACACGGACGGAACCGATCGAAACTAAAAATTGTTTCCTTTCTTAATTAACGACTCGCGACGATAGGGGAGCAGAAACGAAACGTGGAGGGGAAGAATGGAGGAAAGAAGAAAAAAAAAAGAGGGAGGGAAACACAAGAGCCAGAGCATTGTCCCGGACGGTAATTGCGCCACGACCAACCGTACGAGAACGATACAGTCCTGTCATTGTTGGCGTTGGGCGAGTTCTCGCTAAACGCTCGCTCGGATATCGCGATTAAATTGCACAGTTTAAAACGAGGCTGACCTTAATTGAACCGTGAATCGCCTCGTGGCGCGTCGCACCTCGCCGTCAATTCGCCAAACATATCATTTGCGGTAGAATTCAGCCGCGTCGGATTCAACGCCAGAACTAATCGGATCAGCGGGAAATGACCGACACTGCATTTCGCGATGTGTGTGTTTTTTTTTTTTTTTTTTTTTTTTTGAGGGGAAGGGGAGAGGGGATTATTAAAAAATGCGGAAACGATCGTTTCATTGCAGCGTGAATTTTTCTCTAGTGTCATTTAGACGTTGTCCATTGCTTGATTTTGGAATATTCTCGTTCGATTTAACGTGTTCGGGATCTTGATGAATTAAGAAATTTATATCGTGACACTTTAAATCGATTGCAGTGTTTTCTATTGGCTTTTACAGCTTTTAGATCGAAGATAAAAGAAATAAAACATTGCACAAATATCTGGAATTTTGTTATATTTCGAACGAGCGAATTCCGACTTCCTCGACAGATTACGATTTACCTAACTCTCCAGAAAAACAAGCTTGTCTGGATCCAGACCACAGAGCTAAACAAGAACACAGCTACTTCTCGAGTTCACGTTTCGATCGCAACAAAATTCACACAAAAGTCAGACTATAATAAAGATTAACGAGCCGAACGACTCAAAAACGAAACTTCATTCAGAGCTTGTTTCAATCTCATCAAAACATCAAAACGAAAAAAACTGGTGCTCGAAATCCATATCGTTTCAGATCAGGGTCCCGATTTGGACTAGAGTCCAACGAAACCAGTTCGAGTCGAAGCTCTCGCAGACTCGAACGATCTTCGACCAGCACGTTCGCGTGAAACGCGAATCAGTCTCGCTAAAGCTCAAGACCACGTCCACACTTGACCCCGTTTCTCTGACACACACGACAGGCCGCGTTTCAACCGAAAGAAGAGCCTCGAAGAGGCGGAAATTAGCGGAACCTAATGCAAAATTTCTACGAGAAACAACCACTAATGCCTTTGAACTATGTTGTCAAAGTCAAGCCTGAACATACAACAGTCGATCTCGTTCAGTGTTCAAGTTCTAAACTAAACTGTCAAGTCTGCCGTAAGTGTACCAAAATTTACGTACGAAGATTAATAAAGTTAGTTTATAATATAATATTAGTTCTTAAACATTGTTCATCTTAGCTGATTAATTCGTTGATAAACAGCGACTGAAACATTCACAAAATCATCACCTAAGCCTAACCTAAATCTTGACTGATATTTTTAATGTTTCCTCTAATTCTCAACTTATTTAGATGTAAATAATTTTCGATTAATTTTTTTTAATTTAAAAAAACAAATTTCCCAAAATATTCCGCAACCGGGGGGGGGGGGGGGAATACTAGAGGAGATCGTTCATGACTCTAACGACATGTTTCATTGAAATTGGCAAGAACTGGCACTCCCTTTCAAGAACTTCAGTTCCAGAACTGATCAGCGTCCATTGAAAACAGAAGCCAGGAACGCGAGACGATGTAACGCGAGTTACGTTTTCAACCAGAATCCGCGGCCTTTTTTTTTTTTCTTTTTTATTTTTTCTTCTTCCTTTTCTTTTCTCGAACGAACCCAATTAGCGAGACCTCTCGCCTCGGTCTCTTTTAAAGTTTCAAGCGACCGCGACTGGACAGGTCGGCCTCGAACCAACACTCCTCCGCCCACCCAACAGCTAATTTCTTCTGTTTCGCCTACTACGCGCCCCGCTTGTTTCCCCATTTTCCTTTTCCCCTTTTTTTTTTTTTTTTTTTTACCTTTACCGCGTATTTACTTGGAAAATAATGAGCGACAGCGCGAGCGAACCCGAGAGTCTCTCGTTACTTCTTCCCCAGACACTCGCTCGTTCCTGGAGAGGACGTACACGCGAGACGCGATTATTCGGTGGAAATAGTGAGAGCGTACAGGGGTTGTGCTTCGTGAACGATCGACCGGGACGTGATTTCACGTGTAAAGAAAAAAAAAAGAACGGATCGAAAGGGAAGAACGAAGATTTCTGTCGACGTTTTCGTCGTCAGACCTTCGTTTGTCGAGTTTGAAAAAAAATATACGACTCGATCTGGGACTGTGTTATACCAGGCACGAAGGCATGATTGACAGGAGGAGGATTCGAAAATAAGCGAAAAATGTAGGTGTACGATTTTTCCGCGGAATTTCCTATCCTTTGAGCGAATTTTGATGATTAAAAACCGAACGTTGACATTAGCTACTACTTCGAACTCTGACAAAACAGCAAATAGCTGTCCCCTGTTCTTTTCTGACGTGATATAAATTTGATAAACAAAAAAACAAGTGCAAATTAAAAGAATAGAATTCTAAAAAAAGACGAATATAAATAAAATAAAATAGAAATAGAAATATAATTATAAAAATGAAAATTAATTTATTTTTTTTATTAATTTTAAATACAAATATTATTTATATATATAATATAAATAATATTGTTTACATATATATACAAATATTATTTATATATATAAATTTTTTTAAAAATAATTGAATATTTTCATAATAATAATAATCTTAATAATAGATATAGACAAATATAAATACGATAAAAATTTATTAAACTTAATTATTTCACATATAAAAAATTTCATTTTAATATAAATCTAAATATAATAATGGTAATATTGAATAAATTCAATGTTCATAATTCAAAGATTTAAGATTAAAAATAACATGTAATTTTCTAAAATCTAATTTTATTGCAGTAAATGAATAATAAAATGTAAAATAATTGAATATGAAATGGAAAGCAATAAAAATTGCTTTATGTCTAATAAATATATTTAAAAAATTATTGAATAATGTAGAACACGCAAATGATTCTTTTCAATGAAAAATTAATATCAATATAAATTGAATACAAAAATTCTATTCAAAACAACACTCAACAGCAAATTCTCTCTCTCTCTCTCTCTCTTCCCCTATTTTCTAATCCTTCTCAAGATATAAATTAACAAAAAAAATAATAATAATAATAATAATAATAAAGACAAATAAAAAAAAAAGAATCCTAAATCTTCACGCTGGCGAATTGAAGAAATCCCCGACGAAAAAACGCACGATGGCGGGACAAGAGACACGGGCTGATCGATGTACGAAGAACAAAACAAAATAGAAAAAGCGAGAAAAAAAAGAAGGGAGGATGGAAGGCGGTGAAGCAGGAGGGTGGAATACGCGCACGATTAAATAGAACGAATTGACGAACGATCGACGGATGCCGATAACCTGTCGGTGTGGTACAATGGCCGTGCATCCGGTTCCGGGCCGAATTAAGCCTGTTATCGCGCTCAGCCAGCTAGATCCACTGAAATTCCCTCGTCACGCTGAAAACGGTTCAAAGGAACAGGGACTTCTTAGGGATTCCCTCTCACTGATTTCGGAGGGAAGCTAAGTGCCGATTAGACCCCGACTGATTGTTCCATTCGCAAGATCACACTTCCCGGAATCTCATGGTGTGATGAATTTCCCTTTCTCTTTCTCTTTTCTTTTTTTTTTTTTTTCTTTTGACACTGACATTTGAACCGTTTTTTAAATTTTAATCTTAATAAACAGTATGGAACTTAAGGTATAAAGAATGAGACTGAAATATTTTAAATATTTTCAAAACACTAAAATATTTCTAATGTCATTTTTAATATTATAAATACTACTAAGTGATTAAATATAACAGTTAATAACAGTATTTAAAATATAAAATATAAATAATAATTATATAAAATATAAAATACAAATAACAAATATATAAAATATAAAATACATAAAATATTTTTTAACGTTACCAAGAATATCTCCCTTTTTCTTTTTGACATTGGTGGGGGATATTCTTAGATTTTATTCTTAACAAACTGCAGAAACAAATCTGAAATATTTTAAATATCTTTTCCAATCAAATATTTTTGTTTAAAACATTTCCAATGACACTGCTAAATGTTTAAACATTTTAATAACACTATTCAATTGTAAAATATTTTTTAATACTAGCAGTGAGAATAAAATCCAAGATATTTTAAATATTTTACTTTTCATAATGCTGCCACTGTGCATATTGTTTATGATGTGTTTTTTTAACTGAACACGAAAATAATTCTCCACTTTGTCCTGCGAAATTTAATGCTAGAACCATCGGCGAGAAAAATGTAAAATTTAGGATTAGAGAGAACAGAGTAACGCAAAAGGAACAGGCAAAAGTTTACGAGACAAGAACAGACACAGGGTTTAATTCATACGTTTTTACGAGCGATCGTTTAAATTTCTGAAAATGCTGAACCTACGAAACTTTCTTAAAAAATTACGAATCGATCGCTTTGTTCACTTCGATCTTTTCCAGTGTTAATTTAATTGAGAAAATATATCAGTGGAGATTTTTTGTTTTACTTATAAAAAAGTACAACCACTTCTCTACCACCACGCCACTATATGAATTTTCGCGAATTTTCAAACTATAACACAACAAGAAATATAACACTAATGAAACTAGAAATAAAATTAACTCGTCACCAATAAAATTACAATGAAATGTTCAGAATAAAATTCCTGTGCCAGAGTCTGGAACACATCATCAAGCCGTAACAAAAAGTATCTACAAATTCCACCGAAATTATAAATCTCAATTCAACCCAACAGCGAACTGAACTGCGAAACGCTTAGAAAATTTAGACAATCTCAATAGATTTAATCTCGATTTCAACCGAGAGTCAGAACAAACCCCCTCCATTCGTTCTTAAATCGAATTCCAATCCGAATCGAGTATATTCGAGTGAAAACATCGTGACAAATCTCTCCAAAAACAAACTCCCCCCCCCCCCCAAAAAAAGAAGGAAGAATCGAGAAAAAGAGAGAGAAAGAAAAACATGAAGACGTTTCCTCTCCGCGAGCGAAAACTGAAGAAGCGATATTTCATCGGAAGGTTTGCCTTTCGGTTAATCGTGTTAGCCGAGCGCGAGAGGGGCGTCTTCCACCCCCCCCCCCTCCTTCAGCGGATTGTGGAAAGAGCAATAAAAATATTTAAAGGGAGGAGGGGGGGAGGGCGAAGTTTTCCGGGCCTGAGGAGGATTAGAGGGAGAAAGGAGGAAGGGTTGAAACAAGATTATCGCATCTGTCGGGGAAAATTGGAGAAAGAAAGGCGGGCGTCGTTTTGCTTAAAAACTGTCCTAAGGATCCGTGAGAGGAGGGGAGGGGGGAGAGTGAGAAGAAAACAGCGCGCGATAATAATGGCCGGCGTTGTCTCGTCCACGGGAAACGGCGCCACCGAGGCTTCCGGTCTTGTTATCTCGACGCTCCACGGCGAGCTCGTTAATCCGGTCTTTCTTAATCCCACCAACCACCTCCTCCCCCTACGTTTGCTTCGGCGAATTTTTCTTCCTCCCTCTTTCTGTTTGCATTTCTTTCTTTTTTTTTTTTCCATCTTGCTCGACTCGTCGGTTATTTATTTATTTATGTATTCTTCCCACCCAATTTTCTCGCCGAATTCCTTTAGCCGGTGTGCTTCTTCTCCGGCCACCAGGCACGCTGGTGGTTTTGTTAATCAGTCGAAGTGCAAAAATAGGGAATTTTCAACTCCCAAAGAACCATAAATTTGGCGATACTTTGTTATATTAATTTATTTGTTATATATTTAAGTATAATTTATTATTTATGATTTATTTGTATTTAAATATAATTTATACTTTATTTATTATATACTTATTTATTTATAATTTAATAATTTATACTGTATTAATTATATAACGATCTGTGATAAACGTGTTTCTATGTTTCTTTTCTTCTCATTTCGAAATTATAACTGCAAGTCCACCGGAATCGTGTGTCAATTGGTTCTATTTGTACATTCGTAAATCTTGTCTATTTGCATGTCAATTACTTTAATTGTCATTATGTTTGTCTTTGCAGTATTTCACACGTCATTTGATGTAACGATCGAGTTTCAATTAAGTGAAATAAGGATTTGGAATTCGTGTATCGATTAGCGCATGATTTATATTCACATGTATTTTAATTATATTGTATAAAATTACTCGCATTGATTATTCAACGTACTACTTAGAGCTTACATTAATACATTAAATATTTATTTATATACTAAATATTTAATTCCATCTAATTGTTTCCTAATATAACACAAAACCTTGACCATTCCCTGACCAAAATTACTGACATATTCAATCGTTATAACCCATCAAGAAAGTTATCATATCGTCCTATAAAATTACTATAAAATTCTGCAAGACTGCCAACAAACGGACCATTTAAATCTCTAAAATGAATGCTCCGCTTCGAATTCCACCATGCACAGAAATCTACAAACTCGCTCATCTTCGTCACTCGAATAATTCTGACATCACAGGCTGCCAATTTTTTTTTTTTTTTTTATTAATACACTTCAATGTATCAACAGATATATTTTTACTACAACGCGCCGAACCAGTAGAAACTTTTCATCCGATTGTACCGCAGAGACAATTTCATTTGAATTGCCCCAAGGTTCCTCTAACGTGTACAGACTGGGCTGATTTTTCCACCCAACTCGGATGGAATCGTTCTGATGAGCAACAGCGTGGAGTCAGCAGGATAATCCGACCGAGGGGATGGAGCAAACGTCATCTTCCCTGGGATTCGACCAAGGAACGTCGGACCCGTGTTGGTAACGAGAATCAAAACCAAGAACGACAGAGAAATAAAGATAACTAGGAACCGTGGGCTTCTCCCTCGTCCCTCGGGAGCGACATGATCGAAAACGATTATCTAGAACAGGCTAGCCTGGCTTAAGGCACCACGGGGGCCTAACTTCATTCCCTGGTCAATTATCATTTCGAAGGATCGCCTTCCTTTGCCAACGAGGAGACCAAACCTTGAGGAAATCTTCGACCAAAAGGAAAGTTCGTTTGGTCACTCGTTATGGTCCGCAATCAGTTGCCAGCGCAAGTGGTGAAGGCACCCTCTATATATATATATATATATATATATATATATATATATATACACAAAATTTTTTTCGACAAATATCTGACAGGATAAAAATGAAACACCCTGTGTAACAAACAAAAAAAAATTACCTCAACTCAAGCAGACACGATTCCAACTCCGCAGAAACAACGATCGTATCCCTAACAAACGCACGGATCCCTGAATTTTGTAGCTATCCGAATCAGACCGTTAGAACATTACACGAGGCACGAAGGACCGCGAGAGAGGTGGAGGTTCTTGGGAGAGAGATCAATGTCTGCCTCAAAGGTATCTGGCCTCTGGTAGGCGAGGGAAATCCGGCGATTGTTGGAGGAAAACGGGGCGTTGGGTAATAAGAGAACACACCCAATGGAGAGAAAGGCAGAGAAAGATAGGTCGTAGGTTCGCATTAAAATTCAAATATCACAGTCGAGGAAGAACACCTCCCTCTTCCCTTCTCTCTTTCCCTCTCTCTCTCTCTCTCTTTCTCTCCTTTCTATGCTTTGAGGTCCGTGGAGCACGCCGGGCCAATATGAATACATTACAACGTGTTTGCATCCACAACCCAAGGCCCGGTAATGCCTTCTATTAGAATCATGCTGCCGCATTTTAATACGAGAGGCCTGGCCCTCTCTCCTCCTTCGTGTTGCAAATTGCCGCTCCGCGCCCTGCCAAATATCCACGGTGTCACGTAGCGAATCGAATCGAATCGAATCGGATCGGAACGATGACGAGCGAAACGGCTTCGCGACGTGGCTGCCGTGGTTCGCGTGAGTTTCTTCACGATTTCATCCCGCAGAAATTTCGTCCAGACACGATTCCTGATTGGCCTAGGTGTTCGACCGGGGTATATGCTAGTATACTAGGTCGGCTGGTTTCGTGAAAACGGGCAATCGTAATCCGTAATCTGGAATTTTATTGAAGCCGGTTGGAACCGGTCGTTTCCTTTTCGAACGTGCAATCGTGTACCCAGGTGGTTGAAAAGTGAAACGAACGAGGCTGGACAAATGGCTGTTTTATTCAGTGGAAGAATAATTTCCATCGGAGACATTAAATTTTACAATGGAATACACGAGTATATCATTCGTGTAAAATCTCTGAAAGTATACTGTTTCATCGTCTAGTTTCTGACGAAAGTCAATTTTTTCTACTAGTAGCGTTAAATGATTCTTGTAGATGTTTTCTACAAGAAGACAATTGTTTCATTCGGGGATGAAAAAATAATTTTGAAAACCTTTTGGATCATGACGTGATGAAAAAGACACACTTTGTCATCGTATGATGTGAAGATTAAATTTGTTATATTTTTTTTATTATTATTACGGTTTTATAATATTTCACTGCACGTGTATTAGCATTTTAATAATTTAGTAAAATCATTACTGCATTGTACTATACTAATGTATATTTTATTACATTCTCGCTCGCCTAAATCAAACGTACATAGATTACAGATTACATAAATTACAATCGGTGTAATAATTAAAATTTAAATATAAAGAAATCAAAATATAAATATTAATTTAAATTGAGATATAAATAAAATTATGGAGAATAATAGATTGCAATTATTGTACGCTTCAGAATCGTGGTAACCATATATTTCACAATATTTGTAGAATATTATAACATTCGATATTTTCGCAGAACAAAAAGAAGAAAGCCGAGACTGATTTCAAATACCGAAACGATTGTTTGCATGAGCTGAATTAAAATTTTCCAAGCGGCGAGCGATCAATCCGAGGCGCGGAATGCCACTGAAAAATTTACGTAACAGGAAATTCATCGGCGGCAAGGAGGAATGGAGGCTAGAAGCGGCAATCAGCCACGGGCGAGTGAATCGACGCAAGGACATAATTGGCATCCGCGTTATCATTAGCCAGGGAGCCTGCTACACGCATAAATATGCATGAAGGGAATTAGCCCCGACGGGAAATTGCGCCGTGTCGATCACATTGATTCGCCAGCTCTGTTTACACTTTTAATCGACCGAGAAACCATCCCCCTCCCGCACCGCCATTCGTTCCAACCTGTTCAAACTTCATCAAAAATTCCCCCTTTGAAACGCGAAACAGAAGAGAGATGGACGAGAAGCGAAACGTGAAAACGAAGGAATTTTACGTCTGAACGTTCTTTATTTCACATACCGTCCCAAGCCTGGTCAAACCGGCGTGATTTTAATACACGAACTGCGAGTCCCTTGGTCCTCGTTTAATTGGACGATCAATCGGTCAAATTTACACAAAAAAAACTCTTTTCCAAAGAATAAGCAAGAGAAATGGAAAAGAGAGACGTTGAAAATATGAATCTCAAATCTTTCCTTCAGTGTGCCGTGTCCAACATTCTCAAACTTCATCAAAAGTCCTTCTTGTTTCATGTCCAACTTGTCCAAACTTCATCCAAAGCAAAGTAGAAGAAAAAGCAATAACATAACGTGAATAACATGATGAAATGTAATTCAAAACGATCACACTGAAAGCTAAAAGTTTCTTTTCGTTTCTTCCTTCCAACCACTTCAAACATCGTCAACAAAAGACACCCTCCTAGCGAACTACACAGTTTGAAAAAACGTAAAATCTAAAATTCCCTTTCTCCAAGAACGCTTCCCCAACAAGCTCAAACCTAAAAACTGTCTCCAAAGAGAAACGAAGGAATAAACACAACCACTCGGAGAAACTGTAATTTCAAACTGTAACCTAAATCTAGACCGTGAGTCGGGAGCAACGCGACGAAGCACAGTTAACAAAATCCAACATTAAAGAACCACTGGCCGAATTCGTCGTTAATGACCTGGCCAGCACGCTGCCGCGTAAAATTCAGCTAAAAGAGCCAATTAAGAGCAAACAAACGACAATGATAAAAAGAAAAAGACCGTACACGCGCACGCAGTCGGCTTGTAAAAGTAAAATATTTAAAAAAAGAAAAGAAAAGAAAAAGAGAAAAAATAAGAAATATTGTTTGCTGAAAAAAAAAAGATCACAATACAGGAAAGGAACAATACACCCTCCTCCTCCTCCTCCTGCCCCTAACGTTTCATGTTCGTTTTCACGGTACAATACGCGACCTTTTAAAAAATTCCTTGCCCAGACCATTATTCCCCGTAACGCGTTACTTTAACGTTCAAGCGAGCCGTTCATTATATTAATTACGCTGGAAACGTGCGCCAGGACCGCTCGTTAACCCTGCAGCTCATTTGATAATACGGAATCGTGATATTATATACCGTGAGGAGAGCCAAAGAGAGAAGTATAAAGGGACGAAACCGAGGCTGAAGGGGAACAAGAAGCAAATGCACTGCCGCCAAAAAATTCTCACATTTTTCTAAGATTCTCTACTTTCAATCGTATTTTGCATTCCCTCTTCATTTTTTTTTTTTTTACTTTTTATTTTCGTTTACTTTATTGTTTATCACCTTGCATATTTTTTTTTATATAACATTTTTAGATTGTCTTCTTACATGTTGTATTCTTCTGTAGATACTCAATATATATTATCAAGTTAAATTGTATGTTGATAACGTTAAATTATTAAAAATTTTATTAAAAAAAGAATAAAAAACAGAACAATTTCAGTCAAAGAGAAATTAATTTTAATCAAGATTTGGTAAGTCAGTTTTCTGATGTTATACTATTATACTACTTTCTATTCATATTTCATTCTATTCTGGATATATTCTACATTGTTCCAAAGTATCCAAACGTAAAATATCCCAAAAATGCATAAAAATCAACAGCCTACTGTCAATTTTCATAAAAACTCCCTAACCGTATAATCATTCGCATCATTATCGAAAAAAATGAACCTTCTCAATTTAACTTAATTTCTCACGATCGATCAATAAATCCCAAAATTCATCAAAACATGAACCAACCTTAAATTGGCCCTCCCCCCTCCCCCACCCCAAGAAAATAACAAATTCGTTCAACCGCTGATCATCGCGTAACACAAAACGACTAAAGAGCTAAAATTACAAAACCACTCGTAAATCTTATCCCACGGAGGAACCTCTCATTTCCCATCTAAGGAAACCGAATAATTTCCCCGTGAATTGCCAATGTCGAACAACGCTCTTTGTTCTTTCCTTCCTCCGCTCAGTTTGAACCAATAGGGATAGGATCTCCTAATAAGCGATACACAGCTCGAGGGAAAAGAACGAGTGCGCGATCTCTGGCGAGAGAAAACCGTATATGGCGGCGGGTCTAGGTCGTTGGCTCTGTTTAAACTACGCGGGACACGTTCGTCGTACACGTTGGAAACGATCGTTGGGAGGAAAAAGAATCGGAATTGTTGTTGGCGGACGATCGGCCTTCGTCGGCGGCGAAAGGGAAACGATTCGCTTGCGGAAAAAGGGGAAAGGACGACGCGACAGGCCAAGCTAGGGCTCGGCAATTCCGCCGAGTGTTCAGGTGTGCGTTCACGGCTCACTAAGCCGGTCACGAGCCTCCGTACGCTTCGCAAAAAGTCGATTTTTATTTCTCCGGTGTGCGGAGCATATATACAGAGTGTCCCAAATTTAAATGCCAGAACGTCGAGAGGTGTACGAGTCGAGGCACTCGACGACCGTAGCTTCCCCCACTTTTTTCCCATTAGGCCCCGCCCCCGCTTCCCCCACCACGCGCGCACTAGCCGCTATTACGCACACTTGGCTCAATTTCTCAACTTTGTCGATCGACTTGAACTGAAATTATAAAAATTGATACGCACAGTGAGTAACAGAATGTGTTTGCTTGAAAATAATTTTCGTGCCTTTTCATATCCATCGTATCTACTAATGCGAAATTAATTTTAAAACTGTGGACTTGCTTCGAGTTGTCAGTGCTATTGGAAAGAGAAATGTGCCATAAAGAAATTAAACAGACGATGTAAGATGATGTTACGGACGATAAAATAAGTGTAAAATAATCAATGAGTGTAGATAAGTATAGCGCAAGTATGGAGTAAAAGCGAATAAATTTCTGAGTTTATCAACTCCCAAAGTTTTGACGTTCAATTTTGGCACGCCCTGTATAATCGTCGTTTAGACAGCTCCACAACCTTTGCAACCATTTGCCAACGTCATTTTAAAACGAATGTACAGCGAAGAGATAACTGCACGTAGATTTCGGCTTTGAGCATTAAGCTGCAGCAAAAATTCACGCCGCAGAGATCAGACCCGGCCGCCATTTGAAACAACATTACTTGAAATGTTATTTCAAGCGACGCGTGTCATTTTGCTGCTGCAATTATCCCGTTTCCGAAATAAAATTTTCGTTATTTCGTTCGTAAGAGACAACGTTAGAAAATGAAATCAAGTAGCCTTAAAAATTAAACGTTCTAAACTTCACATCGGCGAATCCAACGTCGAAATCAAATCAGTGTAACTATAGTTACATCTATACGTAACTACAGTTATACTGACTTGATTTAATCGTTAGCCAAACAGGCAAACAACTTGGGCAACAATCATCAGTCAGACAAACGTCGTCGAAAAAAAGTCCGACAGACATAAACGTGATAAAGGGGCGTGAAAAAACGAGAAATCGCGATCAAGATTGGAAAAATGGCTCGGGCCTCGTATTACCGGATGCAAAGTCACGAAGAGAAACGAGAGAAATCGGTTTACCTATGGCGTGCTGCTGACGACGAAATCTTATTTCCCCGGCCGCGGTGAGATTCGAGGCTGAAAGTGGAGGCCGATCCCGTTTCGCGGGGATACAAAAATACGAAACGCAAAACGCGCGACGTTATTCGATCGAACTGGCGAGGGCGCTGAGTTTGTCTCGCTGGCTTGTTCAAACGTAATGGGACGACGACTCGACATCGGATGGACGATGAATTATTCAAATGTGACTCGATAGACTTCGGGTAGAATAGAATTAAATAGTACATACGCGTATAGGTGTACGTGGAGTGGAACTGAGTCAGCTGAATGGAATTTAAAATGCACTGGGGAACAGATATTAACTCATTAAGAGTCAAGTGAGAATTTAACGATCGATTTTGACCAATTTTTTTTTTTTTTTTTTTTTTTTTTCTACGTTCGATCGAATGATTAAACGGGGTCCAACACGCGATAAACAGCGGAAGAATAAAATTCATCGCGAACAAAGCAGAGGAGGAGAGGGGGAGAGAAGCGGAGCGCGAAATGTCTCGCGACGGTGGCGAGCAAGCGCCGACTTTAATTAAATTTCCCTCGGACGAGTGATAAATATTCAGCGTTGTAAGGAATTCCAGTCGGTCTTAAACGTCCTCAATAAAATGCGTAATTTCACCGAGTGATCCCCCAAATATGTACAATGCGCGCGCGCATTAAAACACGCTCTGATAACCAGCGATAAGCAACACACACATCCGGAGATGTGTTTAATCGGCGAGAGTTACTCGCCATCCCTCGAGTAGATTTTACAAAAGTTTCTCGATTCGTGAAACGTTTCGCGAAGGTTTTATAAAAAAAAATTTCGGGGTCCATCGACGATTGGAACTTATTGAAACTAGGAGTAACTAAAAACGGCGAAAATTATGATTCGTAATTCTCTTAAAACGGCAGAAACGCTGCGTTTTTGAACGATTTTTGTCAAATAGGTGTAGCACGAATGTACATATACAGGGTGACTCTTAAATTTTCATTCGTTCATCGTGCTTTATAAATACCGAATATATTCGCAATTTGTTAAAAAATCGAGACTCGAGCGCCAACGATAACTATCATGATATAAAAAAGAAAGAAAGACCATGGGATAAAAATAACCAGGACTGATTGCGCTCGGGAGATCTCGCGTTACCAACCACGCGAAAACCGATTCCCTGGACGACGCGGAACGTTAACAAACCACGGATCGAAGCAACGGGTAATCCGTATCGAATCGTCTTATTTTCAAACGATCGTTCTCTCTCTCTCTCTCTCTCTTTCTCTCTCTTTCTTCCTCCCTGCGATATTTCTACCCGAGATAGAAGCTATTTCTCCGAAAACCACGGTGCATCGCGATGATACACAGAGGGAAACGTATCGCCAGCAGGAATTTACATGCGACCCATAACTCCGTTCCCGTGGACTTTTTATTTTCAAGGGAGAAGGAACGTTTCTCTTTCCGCTCTTTCGAAAAATAGAGGATCGTGTTGTCGGTCTAATCTCGCAATGAACGACCGGGAAAACTTGGGAATGAGATTTTCTTCATCTTCTCGCTACTACGTGTCCGGGAAATTTTCTTTTTCTCACCTCCTCTTACTCGTGGAGAAAGTAATATATTTTTTTTATGTAATTTTGTTTTTGGAAAAAGAACTCCTTCATTTTATTTTTTTTTTACAAAATTGTATTTAACTGTACGTAACACTGGAAACACAACACCAGTCAAAACGACTGGTTCGACAACTTTATCTCAAATATATTCAATTTTTTTTTACGTAAATTAAGTACGACGAATGAAAAAAAAAAGGGAAGAACACTCGACTGCAAACAGGAAAGAGTATTAAATTCTGGGGAAAACGTTTCCTTTTCCGTCTTCCATTAACTCATTATTAAAAGTATATTAACTGCACTGTTGCATTAAATACTCGACGCAGCTACGGCCAAAGTAAATTAGACAATGATATTTTGGTAACGCAACACCGCATGAATGTAAAATGAATTCAACAACGCGTTTTTCAACGTTGCGGATTCACAGGCCGCGGATTTTCACAATCTGTGCACGTGGCAGCACAAAAGTACGTAAAATATTCAAAATACACACTGCTCGTTGCCATATTCAGTAGCTGAAAAGAGAAAGAAGAGGGACGAGAAAATTCATTAATAAATTATTTATTAATCTCTCTCTCGTCGACAAAGATCCCGCCACGGACTCTCGAGTCATTTTCATCGATCACGATCGATCGTTTGGGAGAATTTTCCGGACGAAAATGTCGAAAAAAGGGGGCGAAACGAGGACAGTGGAGCGAAACGGGTGGGGAGGACACGAATTCCTTGCGCCCCCGGAAGAATAAATCTACAAAACCGGTCGATGCCGTTCGCCGGCCGCGCCAGCTGTTTATTTTCCAGATTGCGGCCATTCGTCTGGCCCCAGAAACACCACGGTAAATTCCCCCCGGGCGCAAATGGCCCTTCGTAAAACGCGTTCGACGCCAGATATATTTGTCAATTATAAAATCGCGAAATACCGGATCCAATACGCGGGATTTTCTCTAAACCGACCTGATCTCTGTTACTTTCCCTCTCCCCTCCCATTACTCTCAATAATCTGACCATCGTCGTCACTGTTTTCTTTTTTTTTTTTTTTTTTTTTTTAAATCGTCTCTGGCGAAATTTGGATAAGTTAGGTTACTTAATATTTTATATTTCACGCCTTACCGTTGTACTTTGTATTTTTCTAATTTCTTTTTTCCGTCTTTTTCAATAGATTGTCAAAAATTTGGACCGAGGTTTCATCAATTTTCAATTAGTAAGTAGCGGCATAAATATGTTTTTAGAACCTTTTCTGATATCTAGATTTAGATCAAACATCTGTCCAATTTCAATAAATAATTATTCAATAATTAGAACAAACACACGATTTATTTCCCTCAAGAAGTTTCAATGTTTCATTAAATCGGTTAAATGTTTATTACGACGTTAATAATTGAAAATTTTGGAAACATCTCCAACGAGTAACGAGAATAATTTAAATTACTTAATTTGGATTAAATTCGTGTGTCAGACTACGTTAAAATCTCGTTGTTTTTTTAAATCTCTGTTATTAAACACAGCGGTCTGTCGTTCCATTCTGTACCGAGGGCTCTTTCGAGAGCACTTTTAACAAAACAAACACGAGACGCGAGTCGAAACTTAAATCAAATCCACGGCTTTTACAACAAATACACGCGAAATTAACCTACATATTATTCATGAAAATCAGATTCAGAAGGATCCATCCCGTAACTTGGCAAGAAATTTAGAGAACCAACGCGTACTCAAACTCCCAAACTTCCATAATGAACCAGTCTCTCCCCTCCTTCTTCCTACGACATTCACCCCAATTTTCGTCTTAAAAGAGCCATCAAATTTCATCGTATATTCTAATGTAATACATCGAAAAACAACCGAACAACTCGACATGTGAGTGAGAAGAAAAAAACTGAAAAACAGAGGAGAAAGAAGAAATAACCCTCCCTCACCCCTTGTAGCGAAATTCATCCCAATTTTCGTCTTAAAACAGCCATCAAGTTTCATCGTATATTCTAATGTAATACATCGAAAAACAACCGAACAACTGGACATGTGAGTGAGAAGAAAAAAACTGAAACAAAAAGAAAGAGAAATCAACTCTCCTCCCATTCTTCCAGCGACATTCACC
>NW_025110040.1:482890-495525 GCF_011392965.1 Frieseomelitta varia | reverse complement strand
CCATCAAATTTCATCGTATATTCTAATGTAATACATCGAAAAACAATCGAACAACTCGACATGTGAGTGAGAAGAAAAAAACTGAAACAAAAAGAAAGAGAAATCAACTCTCCTCCCATTCTTCCAGCGACATTCACCTCAATTTTAGTCCTAAAACAGCCATCAAATTTCATCGTATATTCTACTGTAATGCATCGAAAAACAATCGAACAACTCGACATGTGAGTGAGAAGAAAAAAACTGAAACAAAAAGAGAAGAAAAGTAAGAAAAAAAAAGAGCAATTTTCAGGCGGGGTAGCAAACTCAATAGATTCTTCGCGCCTGGTTCGCGCGAATTTGCATGCGTGCACGCGCACGTACGTTTGGTCTAACGCGTGCACGTGTGTACGCGAATAAATGTATTTGCTCAAGGGTGGAGAGGGTGTACACGCACCCCTGTATGGAGCATATGAAGAGAGAGAGAGAGAGAGAGAGAACCAGGCTAAATGATAGAGCAAGCATAGGCCGAGGAGTGCCATCGGATATATTGCGTTAGAGACCGACTATCGATTCGCTAGCAGCTATCAGCTTTCGTTGCTAGGCGATATCTCGATGATATTCGACGGCGACGACTCCTCCAGAGTCGCAGCCGCAATCTACGTTCACCCGCGAGAAATCCTAAATCTAAAAAGAACCAGACTCTAAAACCTCAGATTTTAAATACTTCAGGACAGTTTAGGAGGGGGATCCCGAGAGTCATTGGTTCCTTGAGTTTTTATCTTACGTATACAGGCTGTAAGTTTAACGTCAAATGTTTTTTAATACTGTGCAATATTTGATCTCATTTCAGAGTTAATACAGTTCTAATCTGTAGTATAATCTCCATCGTTATCTCCACAATCTTCATCTGTCTGAAGTCGTCATTATGACCGATTAAAACAGCACAAATTTATTAAAATTAATAAAATTCCTAAGCCTAAACAGAAACATAGTTGTACGAGTTTAATTATTATTACATTGCATGCAATACAATATTACACATTATATTATATTATGTTATATTACATTACATATTATTTGTTACACACTATTATATTAATTGTCAACTGTTACTATTATATTAACAGTAATAAACTAAACCATCACGTCGATTATTAAACGTTCTAAATACAAATCACAATAACAGAACAATAAACATCCTGACACGTATCGAAGGCCTCGAAATCACTCGCACTTCGATCGAAAACTAGCACAAACTCTAGCACCAGTGGCTGTTCCAGTCTAAGACTAACTAAAAAGTAGACAATTCCTACAACAGAGGCAGTAACCTAGCGAAAGCAACCGACAGTTGTTGCAAGCAGCAACCACGAATAGAAGTCTCGCGTCCTTATCTTCTCACAGTTTTCTCTCAACTCGCTGCAACCTAGTTACACGCGATACGTCGCGTTTGACAAAGAACGTCTCCTCCCTATCACTCCACCATAAGGAGAGATTTACATTCGAAATGGTCTGGGGAACCGTGGAATCCAAGGAAGAAAGGTAATTTTCGACCCACCCCGGAAACCAGGGGACCAGACTTCCTTTCGGAACGGGGAGCCAGCCGACTGGAACGGCCCGGTGGACAAGGACGACCGGGTCTAATCGACCTTCGGGATCGGATCGTTGGCCGAAGGAATTTTAAACGGCCACGGAGAGTGCACGGAGAATGCCTGTTTCGCGATTATGGAGAACTCTCCCGCGTCGAAAACACGTTCGATCGTAGGCTTCGAAGCTGAACCAAACGACGGCGACGAACTAAACTTTCTCTGCTCTGTTTTCACGCGTGTGTTTATTTCCAACTGGAAAAATGGCCGAATTAGTTTTAATCAGTTTTATTTGGCCCGGTGATCTCGACTGCAGCCGGGCAATGGTCAATTTGATCAAATTCGTTTCGACAGAACTATCGCTCGCGTTCATTTCTATTCGCGAACGTCGAGAGTCAGCTTTATTTAACCGGGATTTCAATTTTCGATGCTGTTCAAAGTTTATCCGACAGGAAATTCGCTTGCTCCGACTTTTAAAAATCCAGATGAATGTTCAGTAAGAAAGAGAACGAATTTTCTGTAAGAATTCGATTCACCCGATGCGATCGTTGATTAATTCAGTCGTCAATTAGGAATCAGAAGTTGATTAAATTTTGTAAAACAACCGGACCAGCTTGCTCAAACCAAAAGACCTTTAGATTTCATGGTCTTCAATTTAACTGAAGCCTGCTAAGTTAATTTGATGGAACTTTCGTTTGACGAAACGTTTGATGAAACTGGCTCGACTTCATATAGAAATTTAATCTAATTTTTATCGAGTAAAACAGCAACAAACTTGCTCCAATCTTAGAAAAAGAAACTATTCACATTTCGTGAACGAAGAACTTACGTAGAATCTAATCCAAAACGAAAGAAGAAACCAAACAAAAGCTACAATTTAAATTTCAATCATTTAATCAAAACCTAGTTAGATTAGTTAACTTTCATCTGATCAAACACCAACAAACTTGCACCAATTTCAGGAAAAAAAAAACCTACTCACGTTTCGTGAACAAAGAACTTACAAAGAATCTAATCCAAAACGAAACAAGAGCCACAATTTAAATTTCAGTCATTTAATCAAAACCTAGTTAGATTAGTTAACTTTCATCTGATCAAACACCAACAAACTTACTCCAATCTCAGGAAAAAAAACCTACTCACATTTCGTGAACAAAGAACTTACAAAGAATCTAATCCAAAACGAAACAAGAGCCACAATTTAAATTTCAATCATTTAATCAAAACCTAGTTAGATTAGTTAATTTTCATCCGATCAAACACCAACAAATTTACTCCAGTCTCAGAAAAAATCTTGCTCACATTTCGTAAACGAAGAACTTACGAAGAATCCAAAACGAAACAAGAGCCACAATTTAAATTTCAATCATTTAATCAGAACGTAGTTAGATTAGTTAATTTTCATCTGATCAAACACCAACAAATTTACTCCAATCTCAGAAAAAATCTTGCTCACATTTCGTAAACGAAGAACTTACGAAGAATCTAATCCAAAACGAAACAAGAGCCACAATTTAAATTTCAATCATTTAATCAGAACCTAGTTAGATTAGTTAATTTTCATCTGATCAAACACCAACAAATTTACTCCAATCTCAGAAAAAATCTTGCTCACATTTCGTAAACGAAGAACTTACGAAGACTCTAATCCAAAACGAAAGAACAGAACAAACAACCAAACAATTTAAATTTCAATTATTTCACCAAACCCGGCAGAATTAACTCCAAACCAACTTTCATCCCGACAAACTTGCCGGGACCTCGCGCAGCCAAAGGAGATTAAATTCCGAGTGCTCCGAGAGGACAGCTCGGTTTTCAACGGCCCCTTAAATCCTCGTCAACTCGTATCAATTTTTAGGGAAGCGTAACTTTGTTTTGTAATTTCGCGGCGACGAAACGAGGCGAGACGAAGAGCCGAGGAGAAGAGTGGCTCGAGGATGCCAGGCGTAACGCACAACAACGAGGCAGCAGCCCAGCGCAACCTCGTCGTTAGACGAGCACAATTAAAGATCTCGTTATTTTCAGCCGCGAGAACCGGATCGCTTTAACGAGACGGCCCGGGGAAATTAAACGATTTCGTGATTACACGGGAGGCGACTTGCCACAGCGAAATTATTGTAACCGGGATTTTAAGACTGGACCGTCTGCAACCGTTCTCGACGCCGTCCTTCCTCATCTGACGCATTAAAAACAATTAGTCGCGGCGGGAAAACGTCTTGTCCACGGGCATGGAATTTCGTAAGACGGATGCAATTAAGTCTCGGTTGCCGCCGGATTAAAGACAGCGAACGCTGGAATATTTGGTCTAACCAAATTGGATTGGTTGGATATCAAACTTTATAGTTGAAACTAAGACGAATTTATTACATTTTGTCCTATAGTACAAGGGTGAATCCAAATAATAGATTTCTTCCCTTTTCCTCTTTAATAAAATATCAAAATATAAGAAAGGACTAATTTTATTAATTTTAAGTTAAATTTAGGTTCAGACGACCAAGGTACTCGGAGGATTATTCCGAGTATGTTTCACGACGTGTGACTTGGCAAACGACACGGCAACGATCGTCTGTCGTTAAAAGAGATGGAAGAGGAAAAAAAAAAAAAAAACAACCGGTCGCACAGCGAAATAAGGTGAATTGACGGCCGGAGGATACGTGCTCGCGCATGAATCCAATTTAATGAGGCGACGCTGTGTGCGTGTAATTATCTATTCGCGGCACTGGCCGGATCCAGGCGCTCGTGTAATTGCCTAATGACTCTCTGTCAAGGAAAAAAATAAAGCGGATTTTTCGCGTGCAGCCTCCTCTTTCTCTCTCTCTCTCTTTCTCTCTGCTTCGCTGAATCGATTCCTCCTTTGACGAGAGATTTTCCCGTCTACCGTGAAAATCTTATTAAAGAAATCTTGAGAGAAAAAAAAACGATGGTCCGATGAACAGAGCCAGAGGCTGTGCGCGCGTATAGTTAAAAATAATACGGGCGTATCTTTTGTGGTTTCCTGATAGCAGAGAGCAGCGCTACGTAGTGCTTGCTTGTATCTTCATATTTTAATACCGTCTTTAATAGGGTCTTTGTAACAAGAATTTCACGAGACGACTAATTAACTGATCAACCTAGATATTTGAAGTACTAATTGATCCTAGCTAGCTCATTTGAAATTGGGACTGATTGTTATTATAAACGAGTATAAAATCCTAACAGTGAGTATCTTCTGGCAAATGTGACGAAAGTGTGCACGTGTTTGTTTGTTCGTGTGTGTTCAGTTGAAAATAATACGGGCGTATCTATTGTGGTTTCCTGAGAAGAGAACAGTGCAACATTGTATTTTCATGTTTTAATTCTACCTTGGCTCTCTACGTCCAGAATTTCGTTTATTATATATTATTTTATTTATTTATTATCATATAATATATATAATATATATGTACATATTATTTATTATTATATATACATTATATATTATTCTTTTATATATAGAGACGACTAATATTATTTGTGGCTGGATAATGGATTAATTGATTATAGCTGTTTATCCTCGTTTAAAATTGGAACTGAAGTCATTTGATATTTTCTTAATGATACATGCAGATTAATCACTATTTCATGCTATCTTGAATGTTGTCGTACATAATTATTATTCGTATTTTACTAAATAATTATTTTCTCGATTTCTCTATACAAAAGACGTCATTACGGAACGTGCGGTGATTTGAAAAAATTACGCTAATTGTTAGGAAACACGAGATCGAAATTTATAAATTTTATTACACGAAACTTGCGAAACATCGAACACTTTTTGCATCGGATGATGATTATTTCCTTCGATCATTCATCGTTACATTATCGAATTATTCGAAAGGTATCACGTAATGTAATTCAAGTTCCACGTTACGTGCAAAATTAATCGACGTGATTCTACGTAGCAATTCACGGATTATTTGAAAAGTAATAAAAAAGCAAGAGGAACTTATCGCACCTCGGCTCAAAAATACATACGACGTATTTCATTCTGCCCCCAGATTTCTTCCTGGCGGCGAATCGCGACGAAAATATGTATATGTATATGTATCTTCACCCACGTTCGCCAAAACTTGCGGCCTCAAACTTGTGATCAATACTACATTCCCACGCAGCGGGATTCTTTCTTTCTCTCTCTCTCTCTCTCTGGCGAGAGAGAACAACGGCCTCTCGCTCTCGTCAATGACCAGTCCCTCTCTCGCTCTCGCCGCTGGCAATTACACGCTCTCTCTTTTTCTCTTCGCGGTGTACACACACACACACACACATACGCGCGCGGGAAATCCAGTTTCTAAGCGCGAGAACGTAAACCGGCGGACCACGTGCACGCGCGTTTCAAAACAAACCGCGCCGCGTGTTACACTGGCGGCGGGACGACATTACGTTTCCCACCCTTCCCTTCTCTCCAGTTCTCTTCACTTCTCTTCTCTTCCATGGACCAAGCGTCCGCAATGTGTGTGTGTATGTGCTCGTTCAACGGAAAGTTCCACGGTCCACGGTCCAAAACGATCAATTCCACCAGCTGTGTGGAGGAGCACGCGGCGCTTGACGGTGTCTCACAGCTCGAAGAATGTCATCTCTGAATCCGAGGATCTTTGGGATGAGGCACACCCTCGACAACGTCTTTTAAGAATAATTTAGGGAATTTTTGAAATGAATTAAAAGACTTGCGGAACAATGTAGGAAATCTTAGAGATAATTTGAAAAATTTTCGGAACAATTTTGAAAACTTGAGGAATAATAGGAAATTTTAGGAATGATTCAGGAAACTTTAGGAATAATTTAGGAAATTTTAGAAATAATTTAAAATTTTTTAGGAATAATAGGAAATTTTAGGAATAATTTAGAAAATCTTAGGAAATTTTAGAAATAATTTGAAAAATTTTAGGAATAATTTTGAAAATCTTAGGAATAATAGGAAATTTTAGGAATAATTCAGGAAACTTAAGAAATAATTTAAAACATTTGAGGAATAATAGGAAATTTTAGGAATAATTTTGAAAATTTTAGGAATAATTTAAAATTTTTTTAGGAATAATAAGAAATTTTAGGAATAATTTAGAAAATCTTAGGAAATTTTAGAAATAATTTGAAAAATTTTAGGAATAATTTTGAAAATCTTAGGAATAATAGGAAATTTTAGGAATAATTCAGGAAACTTAAGAAATAATTTAAAACATTTGAGGAATAGTAGGAAATTTTAGGAATAATTTTGAAAATTTTAGGAATATTTTAGGAAATTTTAGAAACAATTCAAAAAGTTTTAGTAATAAAGAAAATTTTAAGAATAATTTAGGAAATTTTAGGAGCAATTCAAAAATTTTTAGTAATAAAGAAAATTTTATGAATAATTTAGGAAATTTTAGGAGCAATTTAATTTTTAGCTCAACCCGTTAACCCTTTGCGAGCAGAGTGGATCAGCGAGCGAACACCAGAAATTTTATTTCCATTAAAAACAAATTTCCAAACGCTCGGAGATAAAATTTCATCTGCACGCGAAATTTTTAGACTTTCGGGGAGAATATTTCAAAGAATCGATCCGATGAAAGCCGCACCATTTAACAGAGACACATCGATAAGTGCTTCGAAGTTTTTTCCATATTATTATTATTATTAGTAATTATCACCGATAACTGCTTGACAACTTGATGACACAATCTAGCCACGAGCGTTCACAGTGGCAACGATATTATAAAATACATAAACACATGTCGATGAAATTCCCGATTACGAAAACGTTACGTAAAATGAATATTCATAGTGTGATAGAGATGAAAACGTACGCGAATTCCCCCGTATAATAACAACGGACGATATTTCAAAACATATTTCAATAATTATTATTACCATAAATGTAGCAATTTAGTCATTTAAAATTCTATATCCTGGATTTCCTCTTTGGTAGGAGCTACATATCGTGAAAACACGTGTTCCAACGTAATGATCGTTTTATTCACGCCGAGATCGGACCATCTGGGGAATTCTGAAATTTTAAAAATCTTACAGTTTACTTCGTCGATCTCACTGCGAAACAACCTAGAACTTAATTAACTCGTTAAGTTAGGATTTTTAACGAACGAAGAGAAAGTACCATTTCTTTGCTTGTGTAGAAATTACACTTATGTGTGTAGGATAAATTTTCGTACCTGTGCGTTTCCTATTTTTTTAATTGGACATCGAAGTTCATCAAGAAATGAAATGAATCTAACTTGAACTGAGAGTCGACCTCGTTATTTCTCAATCCCACGACGATTAATATGATATATATATATATATATACAGGACTTTTAGAATTTTCAGAAGAGAGGTTATCACCAGGTAAGTAAATAAATTGAAAGAGAAATAAGCCATGATCTTACTTTTGAAAATGTCTCGTTTTAAACTCTCGAGACTCAACTTCAAATGCAAGACTCGCGTTGCAGCGGGTGTAAAAGAAACTCGGTGAAAGATCGACGACAATTTAAACTCCTGTAGCTTCGTGAAAAAAGAAGAATCACAGAAGAAATTTTAGGGGATCGTTGCAAAGAGGAGGATCTTCAATCTTCGAGGCCGTGACGGATTCAGTTGCGGGAAAAATTTTTCAACGTCCGCAAAGACGTTCGAATTTGCGAAATTTCCCGGGACGAAAGTGTCTCTACCCTTCTACGAGACGATGAAAAAAAAAAAAAAAAACAAGCACCGTGAAAGTAGAAGCTTCAGAAATGAGCCAAGGTAGACTACTGCACGAATTATAAAGAGTTAAGCATCTCGAACAAGTACTCTAGAAAATGAAAAGAAAATTCAAAAAATGGAGCTAACCACTTTTTTTCATCGAGACTGTGAACAGAGTTTATTATTTCATTCGACTGTGCCATAAATTCGTTCGTCCCTTGGTGCTTCGTTTTTTGAAACCATCGAAAGTATACATTGAACAATAGAAAATCCAGTGAACAATATACAAACATGTATAATTC
Source organism: Frieseomelitta varia (assembly GCF_011392965.1). Classification (NCBI taxonomy): domain Eukaryota; kingdom Metazoa; phylum Arthropoda; class Insecta; order Hymenoptera; family Apidae; genus Frieseomelitta; species Frieseomelitta varia. The sequence goes on along the minus strand of NW_025110040.1, from coordinate 486,995 downwards.
GAGTAAAGAAAACAAATAGATAAATGTTGTCTGTAATTGCAAGAAAGGAAAAAAAAACGAATGCTACAAATGTTTCCAGTGTAACACAATGTTCGAAATAATCGAAGGATCATTTATGCAGGAAATACTGGAGCTGCGAACGATTTGAGTTTACCGAAACATTCACTGTATAATTATAAAGACGTTCTTTACAGGTAACAATTTATTATTAAAATTTTTTCGACAAAAAGACGAGATTTTCAAAGTTCAGTGATTTCATTCATCGCGAACGAACTTATACGCGAGCTAATCGTTCTCTTGAAAAATGGCGAAGAAGTTTTTTAATCATATGACGCGGGCTAACAGCGACTTTATGGTTCTGAACGCGTTCATGTCTATTTTACGTGATTTTCGCATTAGGTTTCGCTAACATTTGATTTGATCATCAGTGTGAATCCCAAATAATCAAAACGATAAAACGAACTGTTGACATTATTAATGAAATATAAACATTACATCCGCGTGTCCAGAACCATAAAGTCGCTGTTAGAACGCACGCGTCCACAATATCAAATAATTAAGAAACTTGTTTGCTATTTTTCAAGAGAACTATCTAAGATTGCGATCTTTTGAACGAAGCATCAATTGTGGGACGAAAAATTGTTAGATTAGGGACAGGTGCAGAGCACGATGCGCATACGTGCGAAACGTATGCATCGAAACAGGTATCGAGAGGGGCGCAGGTGGCCGTAGAACTTTCGACAAAAGACGCCACACTCCAACGATTTCCTGGCGGCACAAAGACGCCCAGGAATCGTTGGCACGTCGACCATATGCACGCACGGCCGTCCCTTTCTCCGTAAGCTGCTTAACGAGAAATTAGAAAGACCTTTCTGAATCTCTCGCGCGAAATTTTGGAAACTCACATCGGAGAAATAGAGCATTGTAGTAACTCTCATACGTGCCTGATCGTACGATAATTTTTGCACGTGCAGGGCATTACGATCGTGCCGTTTTTAATTAAATGATTTGCCCTTTTTAATTAAATCTAGACGATAGAAAAAATTTGTGACTCTCGCGTCGGTGTTGTTCTTACATTGGAATTTTAATTTCTCCCCAGTTGCATTTTCGTATATATTTTATAACTCGCGCATATTTGTATTTCATTATCCCCTCCAGCGTTTGTCGTTCGCCAATTTACGAGACAATAGAAATAAACAATTCAATGCACAGCGGATCTCCATTGCGTTTCAATTAATTCTTTCTTTTCGTCGAATAATTTCATTAATTAATTTCGTTAAATAACTCCACGACTATTAAAATTTCACCCCGGCGTTATCCTATTCGAGCGTGAAATTCCGTTTTTTTCCGACGAAAGCTGCGCGCCTCCCCCCCCCCCCCCGTTTCAAAAATATATATATTCAATTCGTTCCTTTCGAGTTCGAATGCACATTGTTCCTTCGCGTTGCATTATCACCGGGCTACGAATTCATATTTCTAACTGTATAATTAAAAGAAGTAATTTAACTGAAGTGCAACTGAATGTTGCAGAAAGAACTACACTCTGAATGTGTGATGGTTTACTTTTGATTTTGAATAAATTAAAAAAAAAGAGAAAAAAATAAAATAAAATTCATTATATCGTTCTTTTAATTGCTACTGCAAAAGTCAATACATCGTTGCTGGTAAAAGGGATGCAACACAAAGCAGGAATTCTAAGATAATGCTGTAAAACCCAGTCATGTTGACTGGTGTGGTAGTTCTAGTGTTAATTGTTCGACGTTAATTGTCAAAGGAAACAAGAGAAGAAAAATTTATTTCAAAAGAGCTGAAGGTCGAGATCTGAATATTGGTAACAGCGAGTACCAAGTCAAGTATGCATGCGGCCATCGCATGATACAGGTGCACTCTGAACACGCGTGTTGCTAATGGGCGTAGGTCGAGCCTGTTCGCTTCTTCGCTTCTTTCGTAACACCAGGCTGTTCCAACGCGGCTTTGTAAACAAGATAATTAACGCAAACACCTAGGTACGCGGACGGTCGTCTTAATTGTGCACCACGGTTCGACGATCCAGGCGAAGGGGGGGGGGGGGGGGGGGGGGGGGGGAGGCGAAAGTGAGAAACGAATAGGAGAAAAAGAAACGGGGTGGGAACGAAGTAATACCCGTGGACGCCTTTGATCTCGTCGCGCTAATAACTTGTCAGAAAAGTTAATTAATAGCAGAGTCTCGAGAAGGCCGGGGCCAAGCGAGCAAGCAAGCAAAGATGATTGACTTCGTTACACATCCCTCTGTTAGACCGGGGATGAACTTCCGCTTTTCCTCTCGCGATCGTCTTCGCGGAAATCCTCTCTGAACCCTCTCTATCTTCTTATCGTTTCGTTCTGATTCGCACAGTCGCTCGCATTAATGCATTCGGACACCGTTGTGCACGCAGCATTATTCTATCACTATCGTATTGACGCACGTGTATATCATTAGCTGTAATTTATTTTTAATTTTTTTTTTTTTTTGAGATATTTCTAGGCATTATTGTCATTAGTGTCGCGTGTTATATTATTAATGCACATTGTCTACTGTATACAGTAGATGAAAGTATTTGGATAATTGTAACTTGAATAATAATTGTAATAGAAAAAAATTTAACTAAATGACTGAATGCAGTTATTACAGTAGGTAGCTCATTTAGGTATTCTACTTTCATGCATATTTTATCTGTGTTAGGTAGGTAAATATTCAGAAATTTCATTAACGCTGTATCGCAGATATTAAAGTGAAACAAAATAAATACAATAAATCGTTCTTTTGGATTCAAAATAAATACAATAAATCGTTCTTTTGCGTCCATAAAATAAATCATTTCTGGATTTCGTTCATAAAAACTTATATAAATACGTAGCTGACAAGCTTAACAACAAAATAAATGAAATTTGAAAAATAAAAAGTTAGCTAAGCTATAAAAAAAATATCTGTTACTTGCAATTTCTCATTTTGTTCGTCTACTGATTAATGCGCATACTTTCTCGTCAAACGTCCGAATATTAATGCGAGCTACTGTAATTGCCATATTTCTCGCGGCGACAAAAGGGCGCGTTTTTTTTTAAACGTTCTAATCGAAAGTTATTGCGAGAGGTAGTATATCAAACTTTAATTAACGCTCTGTAAATACGTGTCCATATATTCATTCAACTTTACATCGGCTATCATTGTAGTATTGCACTTTCTCACAACATTATATGGATGCCAAGTCATTCATTTCTATTAACCGCTACATATTTTCATATCTCACATCAAAGGAAAGAATTTAAAAGCGAATAAAATTTGGTTAATATAAATAAAACTCACTATATGAATTAAGAAAAAGTTGGATTTAGTTATACATATATGAGAGTAACAGTGTATGAAATGTCGTTTCTGTAGAGTTTAAATTTAATGAACTAGTAAGTGTTCGCAGAGTTTGATTTTATCGTTAAAAAAAAAGAAAAACAAGAAATTATTATTGCACACGCATTGAATGCACAAGGCGTGCAGTGAATGCAAAAGTATGAAATGTGATTATAAGAAAAAACTTCAAGGATTAGAATATGAAATCCCACTATTCTTCCCCGTTCCATTCACCAACTTTAATAATTCCAAACAACTAAACAATCTTTTTAACGAACAGGTGAAACCGTGCAAGCAATTTTAAATTGTAAAACTGATACCCTTCGTAAATCTGAAAGTAACAGAGTTAATTAACATCGTTCGTTTAGCATGCATATTCATTGTACACTCATACTGCATATATATCGTATATTTAGAAATTGTTTCAAACAGATACGCGATATTTCAAAGAGAATGTAATTAAAATTCAATTTGCTAAATCGACAGTTCATACACGCATTATTTTAATACAATCTGACACTCAACGTACGCAGTGTGTCTAGACGCTGTTCAAACGCTCGAACGCAAATATCTCGCGTGCATAAATATCACATACAGCATGAAAAAAAAAAAAGCAGAAATATTTTGAAACTGAGCTCTCCGCAGGAGGAAAATATTGACGAGACAGAGAGAAAGAGAGAGAGAGAGAGAGAGAGAGAGAGAGAGAGAGAGAGAGAGAGAGAGAGAGAGAGAGAGAGAGAGAGA
>NW_025110040.1:401403-482690 GCF_011392965.1 Frieseomelitta varia | reverse complement strand
GAGAGAGAGAGAGAGAGAGAGAGAGAGAGAGAGAGAGAGAGAGAGAGAGAGAGAGAAACAAAAACAAAAGGAACGATCGACCGTGCTGAAATACGCAGCGTCCTAGGCACACGCGAGCATTGGACGCCACGAGGAGCGTCCCCGATAAAATCAAGCAATTCACTCACCGAACTCCGAAAAGATTCCAGGCGTGGTAGCGTCATTCGTAAATCACCTCTCCTGTCCCTCGAGGCCGAGCGTGTCCCTCGCAGGCACAAACTCCTCGCAACGATGTGGCACTCGCGAAATATAATACACGGCCAGTGGTAGACGAAACACTAGGCGAAACGACGAAGGAACACTGTACGCGACAGATTCACTGATTGCGAGAAGTACGGTCGCACGAAGCGGCACGCGGATGTGACAGGGGTGAACATAACCTTACAACCGGTGTCGCGAAGCAACGTACGTACGTCGAAAGCGGAGCCGAGGATGAGAACGAGACGGACGACGGACGAACAACGAGAGAGGCACCAAGGCGACGAAACGACCGTGGAACGATCACCGAGTCCTCGCGAACGTCCCGACGAAACGACACGAAACGAAACGAAACGAAACGAAACGATTCACACCAGTGGAAAAACCGGACGCCGCTCTTCTTCCACTCTGTGTGAGTGTGTATACGTGTGTGTCGCAAGGAACACGGTTGCAACAAGGACACCGTACCACGAGGCTTCCCGACACAATATCCGCAATCCGCGGAAGGACTGTCGTCCGACCGCGTTCACCCGCGCCCCTCCATCGACCAACGACCGGGAGAGGGAAGCCAGGTAGGACCACTGGTAGGGAGAAACGACGAAGTGACGAGACTGCGCGGCAATGAGCAAAAAGGACAGGCGCGCGGCGCCATTCGATTCAGGATGGGAGAAAGTGAGAAGGACGTTAGAAGGCAGGAACGTACGTTGGAAAGGGCGAGAGGGTTCCTAGAAGGTAAGAAAGCAATTGATTTCACTTTTTCTTTATTTCCTTTGCCATTTTCGATGTCTTGCGATTGTTAAAAAGTTTCGAGTTTATTTATTTTCGAAAGACTTAATTAATCATTCAGTTTAGACAAAGTAGAATGTAAGAGGAACTTTACGCAGGATACTATAATTTCACGAAATATTGAATCGTGCTACTGAAGATTATTATTGTACTTAATGACTGTAATTGTAAAATTTCGTATCTCTCGAATCATTAATTTGTTCCATTTATTTCAGTAACAAGTCAATGACGTTATGGGATAGTTAAACTCGAATATTTATTAAAGTTTATGTATATGCAAACTTTTAACACTGTACGACATGACTGTACGTTCAAAATGTAACAATACGAAATCTAAAATAATTCGCAAAAACAGTTGTCGAGCATTGACATTGATAAAATGTTTGGAACAAGACACTTATGTTTTACATTTTTGTCTGTTTCGGGCGACTTTCATTAGAATAATTACTATCAAAGCTTAATATACGTACATACCTTCGATTCCTTCATCACAGTTTCCCATTCCACGGATTGCACAGGTGTACAGGTTATTATATTATCCACAATATTACAAAACTTCATTTCATATTCAATACACACAGTTCACCATACTTTCACACAGCATTTTCTTTTTAATAATAAAAACACATTCTAAGAGGGCGGAACATGTTGCACGTAATAAACTCTTTTCTTCGTCACACACGACTTCACTCCACGCTTCCAACGCCATAATGCAAAATAATTCAAATCTACAGGGCGGAAGTGCAGCCATCAATTAGCGCCAAAACAAAGAACAAGTGGTTGAATCCTATTGGCCACTGGTCCTTTGCTAATCAGAGAACCAATCAAATTTTTCTTTAACAACCAATCATATTCTTTTTTTTTTTTTAGTTAAATGAAAAATATTAAACGAAAATGAAAAATATTGAATTTAGTTAAATGAAAAATATTATCTTACCTCTTATTATTGTCCTCTAAAAATATACGGTACATAAAATTATTTATATATTCGAACGATCCCTTCTAGAAAGAAACAAGTGTTCGTTTACAACCAATGAAATCGTAAGAGCAACGTCATTCGATAGCATGTTAAAGTCATATGTGGAGTTTATGGCGGGTTGATTGCATGAAATTCCGGTAAATATTTCTTTCTTGGACGTTTAGTAGCGTCGCGCCTGTTCACGGTCAGGTTAACCTACCGGCAGTGTGTTTGGCGGCAAGGGGTTGGGCGGGACTTGGGGAGATCGACCACCGAGTCAAACGACCGGTCGAGTTTGCGCAGTGGACAAAGCGTAACCGCAGTGCAAACTTTTTCCATGTCGAAGGGGCAAGTGACGCGACTCGTAACTGCGGTAGGTAGGACTCTGAAAAGACCACGGTGAAATTCGACACGAAGAATCCCTAAAAGGTACGGTTCACTCATCCTATAATTCCTCCCTTACCAAATATTCCCAATACGCTTTACACGTACAGTCGTAAAGTTTACAATACCAAAGTTCAAATTCAACGGTTCTAGTAACAAAGTTCCAACTAGAAATTTAAATTAAAAGCACATTTCGAAACATAAAACATAACACATGTATCTCACTGTGCTAAAAATAATATAGAATATATTAACATTGATATATTACGCATACTGATATAATTCTGGTGAAATACAAACAACGTTGATCTAGTAACTTACTAAAGGAAATACGTTTTCAAAAAATATTCTTTTTCGTCAAGTACGATTGAGACTATTCTTAAAAAATAATTTATAATTAATAAAAATAAATCGATCAATCGTAATTTATAGATTATTAATAACCTTATTAATAATAATATTAATTTGATCACGCAAATAATGGAAGAGGGTAGCGGCGGTCAGTTAATACGGCACTACACTGCCTGCGAGATTCGATATCTCGGCGCTCGCGTCGCATCTTTCGATTATCGAACGGGTAGTTTCCCGAGTGACCGTTTCTCCCGCGTACCGGCGAACTCGAGCGTGACACGATTTGAATTTGATTTTTGATAAATGATATCTCAGATTGAAGTGTTTGATACGTTGCAAGTTGTAACAACAGGTATTGTGTGCAGGAACGATAATGCTCGCCGTGTCCATTGTGGTAGAATTCGTTTATACGTCGAGGCACGTCATCCACCATCCAACCGTTGAATGTCGAAAGTGTAACAAATCACTTCCGTTTGGTCTACAAGGCTGTTAACTGTCGTTGAAGCTTGAATCGAAAAAAGTTACGAGGTTTGTGATCATTTTATTAATTTGCACGTTACATAATTGCTAATTCACACGCTTGATCGATATCTTGCTCGTATTAACATTGATGGATGATTTTTTCTCAAGGATTTGACGTTGGAAATTTTATTATACATGGATCCTACAGCAACGTTGTTTATTTAAAATGATATCCTGACAATTTTAAAAACGCACAAATTTTGATAAATGTAAATTGTGTAGCTTCAATGCACACAATGCCGTACCTGATATATTGGCGGCCATTTTGTCAAAATTTTGTTTGTACGTTGCAAGATTTAAATTTACATGTTATAAAATTTGAATGTTAACGAAATTTTAAAATATTGACTGCTTTAAAAAAGAATTAGTTTTTAAAATAATTGAAGCAATTTTAACATGATGGTAATTAAAATGAAATGTTCAATTTAGAGAATAGTTCATAATTATTCTTTTTTAAATATACTCTTTAGAATTGTAAAGACAAAATTAAACTTAAATTATTGATATCATGATTATTTCTTTTAAATAGTTTCTAGACTTTCAATAAGAAGTCAAGCTTAAACTATTCATATCACTATTGTTTCTTTTAAATACCATTTTCTGTTCTGTTTGAATTTTCAAGTAGAACAGAAATGACGATCTTGGAAGGGAATTAATCTTGAGAAAAAATCATCTGCCGGAGCATTATCATGGAGTCCGTGATACCACAGCTTCCATCTCGTACTAGACATAAAACGGTTGATGCAAACAGATCACATGCTGAACCTTGGTCAAGAATTACAACCTCGTTGAGGTTCGTTTACCTTGGCTTGTGGTTATCTGCCAAGTGTTTCCAATGATCATTTTTCATACCAATATAGATCCGCAAACAGCATATTCGTTGCATAAATAATTTTCAGTTTAAATTAACTGGAAATAATTGAATAGACTTGACTATATTGTCTCAGTTTTGTTGAAAAGGGAATGAGCACAAATATGATTTGTAACTTGAAACGAAATTCAAGTAGATGCTTGTGTGCATGCTCGCGTATTTAAATGTGGAATTTAATAAAATTTTATTATGCAAAATGTAAGTCACAAGGGTTCACAAAATATAAGTCAGGGGCTCGCATCAAACAAAATGCATTTTAACAGAATTTTCAAGCGCGTGTTAAAAAGTTTCCATCAGATAATTTCACCCGTACAACTAATATGTACAACTAATGATCATATTCTTTTACCGCCATTAAAATTTTAACGTTCTATTTTTTTTTTTATTTTTTTATCGTGTCGTTTCATTCACTATATTTGCAATTGTTTCTAGATATTCACCTTTATAGATTCAAAAGCTGTGATGTACATATCTTTCATCTCACACTGGGGATATTTTATTAAAATTACAATCATTTTGGAAATTTCGTTTCGATTTACAGTCTCATTACAATATTGATCAAATTTTGAAACAATTTATACATTAATACATTGATAACACACATTTCATATATTTTATATATTGTACGAAACATTTTATGTATTATACATTGTTGACGCACACGTTTCATATGTTATACGTTAAAAAGTCTCCTGATAACCGTTCGGATACTTTCGTGGCCAATTGTACGCGCATTTTTATTGCGGAGAGACTTAACAATCTTCGTTATTAAGAAAAATAAAGTGAGAGATTAAAGGGCACAGAGAACAGAAAATAGAGACGTTGGATAAATTTGAAGAGGGGGGGGGGGGGAATTTTTCACTGGCGTATGAGGAAAATTGGAGCAGAGCCGCGTGATTTTCCGCATAATTGGGCCGGCGTGGCAGCGTATCGATACCGAATAGGTTCGTTACGCTTTCTAAGCGGGCCCGTTCTCGAATATTTTTTCCCTAGAAAATGCCAGATCGCCTCGACAATGGGCAATTACACGCGCTCATAAGCCTTCCCGATTACGGACGTTCGAACACGTCCCACTCGCATTTCCCTTTGTCCCTGTTTTTTCCATTTAACTTTTTTACGTACGAACGCACGGCCAATTAGATCAAGACTCGTCATTAATTTTGCTCACGTTCGCCCCCTCGGAAACGCAAAGCGAGTCACTTTCAGTGGTTCGAACTTTCTCAGGGCTGGTATTTTTGAACTTTCCGGTCAGACAGTATCGCTAGTCCTGCGAGTTATCATTCTAACAATTTTTATTAATCTACAATTTAATTTATATTGATCTACATTAATTTACCCATTGCACAGAGAATTTGAATCTCTGGTGATGTGCGATTTATTGTCTTGAGAATTTACATCAACATTTTTGTTAATTTATCGTTTAACCGAACAATTCGCATTTCATTATTTATTTAAATTTAATTTCACATTCTGTTCTCGAGTATATGATAGAATTGCAACAGAAGAAAAAAAAAAACCAATGCCTGTTTGGTTCTCGAATTTTTATATTACCTGAATTATTATTGCATAGCTCATTACTCGAAATTGCTATTGCGTTACTTTTGTAGTGTAAATTTTGTTTGTGGGAACAGATTTTGTTAACGTGTTGTTTGTTTTACAAACATTAAAAATTACTCGAAATTGCTGCTGTGTTACTTTTACACGTAGTGTGCTGTTTGTGGAAACAGATTTTGTTAACGTGTTGCTTGTTTTCACAAAAATATTCCAACTGCCAAAGTGCTGTTTTGAGCGTGTAAATTTCGAAATGAAAGTTTGAGAGTTAAGAGAGGGGGCGGTGGAGAGTATCAGTGTTTGTGTACGACATGGTTGTCTATCGTTTCCATGACGGAACGGCAAATTGACACAGTGGGTAACGGAATTACGGGATCGTGCATGCATTAAGATGACACAATCAAGACTGATAACGTTAGGCAAACGGGGGATATTAATGGAAGACGCAAACGTTTCCTCGTAACTCGCAAACAAAACACGGCCCGCTTTTATCTATCTTTATGGCCACTATAACTCTCCTCCGAATTACCTTGGTACATTCATATTATAAATCAATGTCTAACAATCTAAATTTAAACCGGCTCGTCCCTCTGTATAAAAGTCCAATAATTTACGCGCGCCAATTTAAAAAAAACTCTCCACTTACACGCGCGTACGTGACGAACAGTTTAATTATTCGACAATTAATAACGGCCGCGTTAATTATTGATGAAAAGTCGAAGTGAATTGTTGCACGCGTATTTCTGGAGAGATCATGAAATACGAAGGATTATGACAACAAAATGAATCGCAAAATGCGTCAGCGCATCATAGCTTTGCGATAATAATTTCAAACAGAGCTGTCTGAACATTCTCGTCTGAATAAACAGCAAAATATTGGCTCTCCTTTGAAATTCCAGTGAAAAGGACGCGGATCTCTCATTCTTCCACGCGATTTCAAGATCGCAGTGTTTTATTCAATTCATCATTTTCGAAGCACGTTACTCGAACAATATCCAAATCTGTATGAAACGAGGGTGGAAAGGGGGAGGAGGGGGGGGGGGCGTGCATTAAGGAACAGATTGAAAATTGAATTATTGAGTCGACGCTTGCCATGTAAATCATACGAAAACGTTACCTCGACCTGTTCGCCAACAGCCTGACGTAGCTTTCTCATTTTCTTCCGGTGAAGCACACATTTGTTTCCTTTTCTTCGTCTGATTTTCTGACCCTGTTCTCTAACGGGGCTATTGCGCCCACGAGAACCGTTATTCTATGCTAATTGAATATCATAAACGACGACTGTTTGCGAATGAAGGTCCGTTAAAATTCCCTCAAGAGTGAACGGTCGATCAATTGATTTTAGTTTTCTGCACGAATTAATTAGGAATGATAACGACGAATGTTTGCAAATGAAAATTTGGAAATTCTCTCGGACGAAAGGCGGTTCGAAGTTGCGGCGAGTTATAAATTACGGTGGTTAGGATTGATTACCCGTCAGAACTAATAATTTTGATTTTCTAGAGAAATTAATTAGAAACGAGATGGATTGTTTTTAACGAGGTTCTTGCTCTCCCAATTTTTTTTTACGTTCACGATTCATCAAATTATTGTTAAATTAAGAATTAACTTTATTATATATTGAAACTCTATTGAATCAACGATACTTCTGAATCATATGGATTTTTGTTAAATATCTGATTGGTATAATCAGAATGGATTTAGATTCACGGACGCACTACTTCTAATGAAATATGACTTTTAATTAGAGACGACGTCGATTATTAAATTCGTGACCTTTTCATATTTTAGTTAAGATTTAAGGATTCATTTCCATTCATCTTCCTTGAACTTCAGTTGATAGTTTATCGTCTCCTGTTTTTTAATAATTCATTGTTGTTGAGTGTCAATTTCATTTTCGCTCGGTACTATAGAATTAAAATTCATTGTTGCTCGATTTTTTTAAATAAACACTTCTCTTTAATAATAATCGGTTTTATAAAAAAATTAATTGGCAACTGATTGGCTATCGCGTTTCAAATTGTAACTCGTGATTTTTCAAGCTTGTTTTAATATTGCCGGCTTTTTTGTCGAGTATTCATCAGCACCGACGAATCGATTCTGTCGAACCTGTTTCAAATACAACGTGCTTTGTGTGCGTTTCTTTTTTGTTTTTTAAATGGAGCTCGGAGCTCGTAATGAGAAACACAGAGTGAAATTCATTTTTCCCGCTCGATCGTCGGATAACTATCTCTGGAAATAACTTCTCGCGCCATGTTCTCGAAGTTTATGCCCCGGATCTCGGAATATATTATAATTAGTTTATTACATTACCAAGATTCAATTACATAAGTTAGACTTTTTATTTATTTCCGTTTACTTGCCCGACGCCTGAAGATAGACTACTATATAATGCATCGTTGCAACACGGTTTTTAACTCTGTGATTCTTCTTCTATCTTTGTCAGAAATTTGTTGGAAGCTCCTGTGCTTCAAATTTTCTCGGTAATTCATTTTTAATAATTCGGCAACCTTTCAATTTTCATACTTCCGTTTCAAAGTTTGCTAGAAATTTTTACATTTTCACTCTAAAATATAAAATACCTTGGTAAATTCTTTTTTCAATAATCTGTCTCTTTGTCATTTTGGTTTAATTTTTATCCTCCCGTTTCAATATTTTTCCTAGAAATTTTTATACTGTTATTCTAAAACACCCCGGGAATCTTTTTTTTTTTCAGTAATCTAAAAATTCTTTCATTTCCGTACTTCCATTTCGAAATTGCCCTGGAGACTTCTATATTTTCAGTCCGAAATTTCCCTGTTCCCTGTTTTTATTAAAAAGTTTCCTAAAAAGTGAGCAAACGGCGAATTCTTCTCGATGAAAAGTTAAAATAAGAGAGGGGGGGTTCAGCAGTCGAACAAACGTGGAAACGTTAATTTCCATTCGATTATATTTTTCCATCGTCGACGGGTAAACACATCTATAAAAAAATATAACAATTATGTACAACGAATCGTTGAATCGCAACAGGCAACGCAGCGCCCAGTGCCGCAGAAACGTATTAACAGAGTATTCAGAAGGAAAGGAATAAAATCAACGAAACGCGTGGTTCCCAGCACTGATTGTTTATCCAACAGCCACCATGTTGAATCGTTCAAACACAAAATGGCCGAGATTCACATAACCTGTAAAATGTTTTCTTCAATAAAATGACAATGATGTCGTGAATGATGTCGTCTGTGAGCAACGATGCTGATGCTTCACTGGCGACGATTTCTCTGAAATATACAGTCTTGCGATTTCGTTGATCGTTCGAGCGCTATACGGTCGAGAAAAGCTGAGGTACAGAAGATGCAAGATGGCGGCGCACGATTCATTCGATCGGTACACATCCTTCATTTAATATCTCGTGGTTTCTTGAAGATATTTCCGATCGACTTGTACCCTGGACGTTTCCGATTTTGCCCTCTTCGACCTCGCATCATGACTAAAATACAAAACAAAAAAAAGAGAGGAAGAACATCAGTTTCGGGATCGTCGATAACACAGACTGTTGGTCTTACCGATTCAGCGACGAAGAGTCAATAATTCTTTGATTACTCGCGACAGTTTATTTGACAATGGAGTAGGAGGAACGATTAAGATGGATAAGATTTTATTTCGGGCGCTTTGAATATTTGAACGTGAGATTAGGTTAGGTATACATATGTATTTGGATTTCTAAAGCTGACTGAAGATAATGTAAATCTCTGACACGTAGTTTAAACAACATTTTAATGAAATGCTCCTCTGTTTAGATACTGATTAGGATGAAACGCCAATTTATATAAAATAAATGTCTCCCTAGAACATCATGGTACAATTATTTTAGAAAATTAAATTAAAAATTAACACGTGTAATCGATTAATTTTCAAAGTTAATTTTAGAACGAAACGTTTTATGAGAAAAACATTCTGGTTTACGCTTCGAGCCTGAAAAGAGCCTATCGACTTATCCTGTGTCTTTGTACGAAGATTTTTGCACAATAAATATCGAAACAATTTCGCGAGCGAGCTGCAAGCACATACACGGATCGCAACGATAACAAATGTCGGGAGTATTTGCATCCCTGTCCCAGAACCCACGTGGGATCCTCCAGGAAAGTGACTTAAACCTGATTCAGAATATTCTTCTAACAACGCGGCGTGGATAAGAAGTTAAACGATATGTCGTGGCGAGAACGGCTTTCCCCCTGATCCACGGTTAGGGTTCCCATCGACGGTAAACCAAGAACGTTAAATCCCACCGCGTCGTAAAACCAGTTTCACCAAACTTCCTCGCCAACGACGATTTATCGTCCGACCTTTACGGCCAGCCCTTGCCGGAGATAATCCGGCATAGCGAAAAATCTTGATGCACAGCGTGCATCGCGTTTACATGACAAAACCTTAGTCAACTAAACTTTTCCCGGCTTCGGCTTGGAATTTTTTCCTCCGTTCATCGCGATTCTTTGAGGAGTTGCAGAGATGCCGGAGAAAGAGAGAGATTTGAGAATTTTCGAGAGAGTGGAGAGACTGTGAAACTATTTTGACGTGTTCGAACTGTGAATCTATTCGTGAATTTGGGTGAACTTGGGGAAGAAAGTAAAAAAACGATGAAGGAAGAGGTGCACTTACTTTTGTATTATACTTGAAATATCGACGTGGATGAATTATATATGTCATGAAACGTCAAGAGGCGAATGAAGTTATTGCACAATTTAGTAATTTCTTGATTCCTTTTTTTTTTTTTTTTAATGAACAGGCGATGAATTTTGGAATTTCACGAATAATGTTAAAGAATTTGAGCAATAAAATTAGTAGTTATAATTCAGTTCAGATTTTTATAATAACTGGTCGCCTTTCATCAACTTCAGTCGAACAATATTTTCTCCCAACATAACAAACTGCAGAAAGTTAAAATGTAAATTTTTAATAACACGACACGGACTGCGATTAACAAACGAGAAAAAAGCAATGATAAAGATTGATCACTCTTTTTGACTTAAGTGCAGACGAAAATTTTGTTATCCTTTAATACGAGACGATCCGAGGAATTCTGCGGTGTACAAGCGTTGACGTAACAGCTTTGATCCAACTTGATTTCAGTCTACACAAAAATGCTTCTATCCTCTAATATTAGGGGATCCAAGAAATCCTCTGACAGGTCTACGACGACTTAGAAAGAGAATTTTCAGTGAAGCTTCAGCCAAGATGAAAGGAAGATTCTACAATACGAGATGAATTTAATATATCAAGTTCACGAAGAATTAAAAGATGGAATTTTCTAGATAGTCGAGTATTTAAATATATTTAAAAAATAAACGCAGAAGAATTTAAGGAAAAGGAATATTAAAAGATAATCAGGGAAATATGAGTGATCTGCTGGAAATATTAAATTCTCTGATCACATAGAAATATCAAATATGTGAATGATGAATTCAATGTGTCAAATTTGCAAAGAAAATTGATAGATGAAATGAACAAGAAACAGACATTGAAAAACAAATGCAAGATGAATCTAAGATATGAAATTTCCAATAAAGTTTAAATTCAGATCAAGAAATAAATGTTAAAATATATCTTTATGTCATAAAGATATAATGCCTACAGTAGATTAAATAACACCAAAACGCACTGATTACTAAGAAAATTCTAAAATGTACTAAACACTAAAAATACTCGACTATACAAAGTACTAATAAAATTCTAAAATATACTATACTGGCTACAAATACTGGAGACACTGAAACATACTAAATGTATTAAATGTTAAAATACTAGATTACACTAAATGCTAACAAAACTGTACTACTATACTACTGGAGACACTAAATACTCGAGAGAACACTAAATACAGTAAAATATACTAAATGCTAAAATACTAGAATGCTAAAAAACTAGAAACCAAATGCTGAAATATACTAAATGTATTAAATATTAAAATACTAGACTACACTAAATGCTAACAAAACTGTACTACTATACTACTGGAAATACTAAATACTGGAGACAGTAAAATATACTAAATGCTAAAATACTAGAATGCTAAAAAAACTAGAAACCAAATACTGAAATATACCAAATGTATTAAATGTTAAAATACTAGACTACAATAAATGCTAACAAAACTGTACTACTATACTGCTGGAAACACTAAATACTGGAGACAGTAAAATATACTAAATGCTAAAATACTAGAATGCTGAAAAAACTAGAAACCAAATGCTGAAATATACCAAATGTATTAAATGTTAAAATACTAGATTACAATAAATGCTAACAAAACTGTACTACTATACTACTGGAAACACTAAATACTGAAGACATTAAGACATACTAAATGCTAAAATACTAGAATGCTAAAAAACTTAGAAACCAAATGCTGAAATATACTAAATGTATTAAATGTTAAAATACTAGATTACACTAAATGCTAACAAAACTGTACTACTATACTACTGGAAACACTAAATACTGGAGACAGTAAAATATACTAAATGCCAAAATACTAGAATGCTGAAAAAACTAGAAACCAAATGCTGAAATATACCAAATGTATTAAATGTTAAAATAGTAGACTACACTAAATGCTAACAAAACTGTACTACTATACTACTGGAAATACTAAATACTGGAGACAGTAAAATATACTAAATGCTAAAATACTAGAATGCTAAAAAGCTAGAAATCAAATGCTGAAATATACTAAATGTATTAAATGTTAAAATACTAGACTACCCTAAATGCTAACAAAACTGTACTACTATATTACTGGAAATACTAAATACTGGAGACAGTAAGATATACTAAATGCCAAAATACTAGAATGCTAAAAAAACTAGAAACCAAATGCTGAAATGTAACGAGATACAAAGAGGCATACCTCCGCCTTCTGGGTGGCGACGCTGTTCAAAGCGACAGCCTCGGCAACCGGCTCTTCCTCCGTACTCTCTCTCACGCCGAAGATGGTCTTGTACATGTACGACGATAAAAGGGCGCCACCGATCGGCCCGAACCAGTAGATCCAGTGATGGGACCACTGATTGTTCCACAGTGCCGGTGCCAACGACCTGGCCGGGTTCATACTGCAACCTGTGTAAGGTCCGAACGCGAGTGCAAGAGCAGCCACAGTTAGGCCGAATCTGATTGGCACCGAGTCCGTGTTCCTCGTGTTTCTATTGTCCCAGACGGCGCACGCGACCAGCATCAGTATTGCGGTGGCAATACCCTCGAGTACCAGGCCCTGGATCGCGGATAGCTCCGAGTGTAGATCGGTCACGCAAAACATGTCAGATTCGTCCGCAGTCTTGCTCGTCAGACGACCTCCTGGAGTTACCAGCTGCAACAGTTAGCGTTTCGGTTTGATCAGCTTTTATTAGAAGGAGAAGATTAATATTAGATATGTGAGAGAAGATGAGTTGGTTAGAATTTGTATGGCTGATCATTTGATTCTAGAATTTTAGTAGTGTGGCTGTCATTGGACCATTAAGGTTTTGGTATTATGGCTTGATTCTTGAGCTTTTATTAAATTATTTAATTATTTTACAAGAGATTAGGATTGGTGTGATGAATTGTCTGGTTTTAAGATTTTAATAATATGTCCATCATTAAGGACAAATCCCCTGTTGGGATTTTGGTTTGATATTAGGTTTGGTGTTTGAGTTTTTATTAGAAGGACAGATTAATATATTAATTAGATTTGTGAAAGAAGATTGGCACGATGGATAATCTAGTATGTTAACTTTCAAGTGATATCATTAGTCCATTAGAAGCTACAATTATAAATTCTGTTTTGGTAGTTTTAATTTAATCGAAGTACCTAATTATTAATTTTTATCATATGAAAACTATGACATAGAAAATATTCTAAACATTAAAAATCACGCATAAATAATTACAGTGAATTATTATAAATTATTAATTAGGATTGGTATGATGAATTTTCTAGTTTTAGGATTTTGATAGGGTGTAAAGTTCCAAATGATATTAGCAGGATCTAAAACTAAAAAAGTTGTAACTACAATTTAAGTTTAAATGATTTAATATTGGTAGATCTAATTTAATTTAATTTCATCGCTAGATAACGATGAAATAAGAAATAAAATTAAATTGACATGATTCTAGCGTTTTATTAATGTGTTAATCTTCAAATGAAAAATCTATCAAAATTGTCACGTCAAGTTCCAAAATTTCAAAATTCAATTCAGATTTTCTGCTGCATGAATTGTTATTTAATTAATCTGAGATTTCCAAATCTCGCCAAGTGTAAATCATTTGATTTTATCAATGCGAATGAACAAGTTAAAACACATATACATACGTATTTGATCGAATAATCTAGCTGAGAATTAATTGAAGATCGATGCGATGATTAGATCGGAATGCGAACAATTGAATCTACAAAATGATTAATTGCGAATGAATAGAATAAATTACAGCGGATGTTTCGACGATTTGGGTGAAGTTCAATTGAGAATTAATGGAACAAACTGTCTAATCTTATAACTAGAACGATTTATCTAAGGGATCAAAGTGACGGATCACTCAGCAGTAGTTTTATTGCTTCGAGGATTGATGCAATGAAACGTCTGGTGACTTAATTGAAGTTTATGTCTCGATACAGATTGATTCATTTCTCTCTCTCTTTCTCTCTCTCTCTCTCTCTGACTATTAATTAGTCAACTTGGCAAGACGAATCAATCTATATCATCAAATTACAAATTTTTCTACATTTCACTGTATTTTCTATATTTTACTACTGACAATTTGTTGCATTTTCTAATTAATTTATCTTCATTTATCCACCCTATGCACGATGTAAAAACGTTTTACGAAGTAAACTGAGCGATGCATTTTGAAAGTAGAGGCTTCGAGCTTTAGAATGGCTCCAGGTTTATTATTTTCGCAAAATAATAGTAACAGTTTCAACATTTATTAATCTCCAGTAACACGAATTACTCGCACTTTTTCGAAACTGCCTCACTTTCTTCGAACACGACATTGTACTTTCGTTAACGGGACATCAGTTCGATCTAATCGAGTCGAAGCTCTGTTCGAAAACAAACACCCGCGATAAGAAATGTTTGCAAACGTTCTCTCTTATCCAGGCTGTATACCTTCGTCTGTTTCATTATTCTCCGTAATTTGTTCAACGATAAACTGAATTAGAATATCAGACAGATTTATGTGAGAATTTTTAATCGGCGTACGACAGCATGCGACAGGCAGAAGAAAATTTCAAGAAACGTATAACAGAGAACCTCGACTTCTAATTAACAAATTAGCGGATTTTGACGAGGTTTGATATTTTGGCGAATAAAATTAAGCAAAAGCCATTTTTAGCTAGGAAATTTTACAACGAGAACTGAATGTCTTCGATGATATTTTATATATTTTTGCACGCGTGTATGTGTGCGCATTTGTGCATCTCTAAATTTCTCGCAAATGCATGAAAATTCGAGAAATTAAATTTAAACAAAGATACGAACCTTCAGCATCCCGAAACCCAGAATTCCACCGACCGTTTGAGACAACAGATAAATAAATCCTTCGGGAATAGTCTTCAGTCCAAGCACCACCGATCCAACCGTGATGGCGGGGTTGACATGAGCAACACTAATGTGGCCGACGGACTGAAAATGAGGGAAAAATTTTAATTCCAAATTCGATCGAATATCTTGGAAAGTTTGAAGTCGAACGAGAACACCAGAAATCGGGAACTGATTTCTTCACGATAATGGAGATATTGTCTGCGGACCAAAGGTTAAAATTTCAATTCAAATGAAAATTATGGAATTTGAGTACATGAAAATACATGTTAAATATAAAAAACACAGAAACGATATACACGTAGACTTGAATGATGTGAGAATAAAAATTTCGTTATTCAGAAGTTGAATTAAATTTGTGAAAGAAATCAGTGGACACCAACTTGAATCACGATCATCACAGCGAGGCCAAAGGTCAGAGCAATTTGTAAATGCGAGGGAGCAACGCCCAGGCTCCCGACGCATCCCATACAGCCAATAAACACCAGCATCGAGGTTCCAATCACTTCCGCTAATGCTGTGATTACAGTGTTCTTCAGAGCACCATCTCCTTGTATCAGCTTCTTGAAACCTGTAACATGGAACACCCTGTAGATGGTCTTGTACATTTTCATTCGATTTTCTCTATTTTGTTGGTCAACAACAACGTCGATACCGTAGTCACTACTGAGATCTAGTTTAATTTCTATTTTAGTGGATACAGGAAGTTCCATTTTATTGTATATAATGCAGAACTACCAGTCTAACCTAGACAGAAATGGATTTAACTACAACAGTTGTTTGTTCATTTTATTATATAATGTAGAACCACCATTCTAACCTAGACAGAAATAGATTTAACTACAGCGTTGTTAAAGGCGAGACAATCATGAGAAGATATTCTGGCGCGAGGTGAAAATTACTATTTTAATAGATACAGCGGATTTCATTTTATTATGTAATGTAGAATTGCTTAATGTAGATGTGCAGTTGAATTAAACAGAGGTGCTGTTAGTTGTGAGAAAATATGGCATCTTGAAGTGAGAATTATTGTTTTAGTAGATGCAGGAAGTTTTGTTTTATTATGCAATCTAGATAGAGTTAGATTCAAAGCTCAATCTGTCGTGGATGATTTAATTGTGAGAGATACTCTGTTGCAAAGTGAAGTTGAATTTTCAACGTCAATGAAATGATTTAAATAGGAATGATAAAGAAAAATAGTCTAGAGAAACGATTCCCAGATTTAAGTGGCTACAGACAGTTTCAGTTTTCGCATCCAGACATGGAACAATATTTTTCTCAATAATTTTCGCTACAGTCTAAACTATTTTAAAATAATGAATAGAGCGTTCGAAATAATAAAGAACATTTAGAATAATTCCCAAACTAAAAATCACCGACTCAATTAGTTACAGGTAGTTTCAATTTTCTCATCCAGACATGGAACAATATTTTTCTCAATAATTTTCGCTACAGTCCAAACTATTTTAAGATAATGAATAGAGCGTTCGAAATAATAAAGAACATTTAGAATAATTCCCAAATTAAAAATCGCCGACTCAATTAATTACAGGCAGTTTCAATTTTCTCATCCAGACATGGAACAATATTTTTCTCAATAATTTTCGCTACAGTCCAAACTATTTTAAGATAATGAATAGAGCGTTCGAAATAATAAAGAACATTCAGAATAATTCTCAAACTAAAAATCACCGACTCAATTAGTTACAGGTAGTTTCAATTTTCTCATTCGGACATGGACCAATATTTTTCTCAATAATTTTCGCTACAGTCTAAACTATTTTAAGATAATGAATAGAACGTTCGAAATAATAAAGAACATTCAGAATAATTCCCAAACTAAAAATCACCGACTCAATTAGTTACAGGTAGTTTCAATTTTCTCATCCAGACATGGACCAATATTTTTCTCAATAATTTTCGCTACAGTCTAAACTATTTTAAGATAATGAATAGAGCGTTTGAAATAATAAAGAACATTCAGAATAATTCTCAAACTAAAAATCACCGACTCAATTAGTTACAGGTAGTTTCAATTCTCTTGTCCAAACATGGATCTACATCTTGTCAATAATTTTTATTATAAAATAACCCAAACTTCAGAACGCGTGTCACCCTGGCGGAACAATTCTCAAATTAAAATTCCTAAAATCCGATCGACTACGGTTTCAATTTTTCCCTTGCACGCCAAACACTTTGCCGCGAAATTTTCACAGAATTGCCGACGATAGAAGGGATTCATCTCTGTGGTAACGTTTCACCTCCCCCGTATGGAAATGTTTCTTTCCGTTTCACTCGTCAACAGGGGCAGCAGACATTTTCCACGACGTCGACGACGTTTATCATGTATAGAAGACACGCCAAACGACCGCTCGTAATGGTGTTCTCGAGATCTGAGTGTCGACAGGTGTCAACAGGGACAGAGACGTTTCCGTCGTGGCTGCCTGCTCTCCCGGCGAGTGAAACACACTGGTGATAAAGATGAAATATTAATAAATCTATTTTTCTTCCGTCTGCCCGCGTTGCAACATGTTCGAGGAGCCAAAAACCTATTGAATTATGAATTCCTTCGCTGTCCCCGGCATTCTCGGAAAACAGAACGAGAGCTTGGACATTCTGAAGGAAACTGCAACACATCTGTCAGATGACGTTGTTACAGGTTTCGTTCATTTCTTTTTGTTCGAATTTCTCCCTGGTGACGAAAACTCTTCTTCTCTTTAGGGAGGATTTTTTTCAAGTTCGAGTTACAGTTGTTTTATAACGAAGCGTCAATACTAAAATGTATGTGTAAAGGAAATATTACGTTGCATAAAAAAAGAAAAAAATTGTATTTCAAAATTTTTTTGAGTGGATTTCGTTTCACTCGATAATTATTTGAAATTTTGTCGAAAACGATAATTACTTGAAATTTTACCAAACAAATGTTATTTATTACGTATACTAATGCACAACGATAACGGCAAGATAAAGTGAAAAAAAGAACTGCGCAAAAAATCATCGAAAATAAGTACATATGATAATGAAAATCGACCATTAAATAATAATAAATAATAAAATAAATGAGTACCATTATGTAATAATAAAAATAAAAAGAATACCATTGTATGTTATTACCATCGATGGCCTTACCGCAATTCCAGACCATTGTATCGATACCTAGAACTCAGCGCGTGTACACTGAACCACTTGCACCGATGAAATAAATAGCCTGAACGACAACAAGCTGAACGTTTGTTCACGAAAGACAGCGTGCACGTTGATTCAGTCGACTGCTGATTAGCCACTACTATGTACGACGCAGCATGAAAATTGCTCAGCCGAGTGATAGCGTAAGTGTAAATACACCTACATCACGCAACCATTGCCATTCGAACGCAAATATTGCACCAGTTTGATCGGTATTTTTCTAACAGTTCGATAACTATTGCCAGAGATCCTCCTTAGTCGTTTATATCGGTGTCTTTTAATTTTTGTTGGTATTCAACGACTGATGACTTTTTAGGAATATGTAGGCCCAGGAATGTCGCCACGTATATCTGGTAACTGTTTTTTTTTTTTTTTTTGTTTCGCTATAGCGGTGTCCTCTCAATGCTATGGAAAGTTATGCGACTGTTAATCCAGAGCTAACACTCTTCTTAATAAAAATATATGTGTATTCTCACCGTTGACTGGATACACAAATTTTGAAGCATCTTGTAGATCGATTTTTACGAATTATTTTGTTATTTGTTAGGGAATGAGAAGGAAATTTTGAAATGCTCTTTTTTTTTAATCTAACATGAGAGGAGATGTTGATCTTGAGGAAATTGTGGAGGAAATTGGTTTTTGAAACGTCCTGTAAATTATATTTTTAGCGCAATATTTATAACGCATAAGTTCTTGCTCCGACGCAATACTTTTTTTGTAGTTGCAATTATTTGTAGAATAATGAATATTATTAGTATAATTTATGGTAATGTGGTAATATAATACTTTTACCATTCTCATTGCTATTTTTATTAGTACTATACTATCTTAATTAAGAGTTTTACTCTCTTATGATAATCCCCAAATCTGTTTATTCCACTTTCCATCCAATGGGACTTGCGTTTTTAAAACAACCTCCAAATTTTATCTAAATTTAGTAGTACTATCACTATTTCTTCTGCTCTCAGTAAATTTATTACTATCTTCAATTCAATTGTCTGTCGTTTTACTATTACATTGAGATTACATATCACTATTATTAAGATTACATACAATTACTATATACACTATATACATTGAGATTACACATCAATTATTATTACATATCACTATTACATTGAAATTATTACTATTGCATTCTAACAAGCAGCACTTCTTTCTGAAACATTTCAATTATTTCGCAACAAGTAAAGAAATCCATCATTAATCCAACCATTTTCCAATAAATTCTTTTGTCGTTTGCGAAGAAATCACAGAGCTTCATTTGTGCCTCATATCTGAATCGGAAGTATGGGCAACAAGATTTCCTTTATATAATTCCCGTGGTATCGATCGTGATAAGTTCATTTTTACGAGTCGAGAGAACGTAGAATGCCGGTGAACAATTAACTCGACGTCACTCGCTTTAAACGATGGATCGCAATGAGGATCGATCGTAAATCAGGACGATGTCAGTCACGTTGCCACGCGCGAGGTAGCCGCGCGCACGCATTTACGAGAGATAACGTCAGATGCAGGAGAGATTCAAAGTCGCGGAGCAAATCACTCAACAACGTTGGTCCTTCTGTTGTGCGAGTTTCGTAACTCGCGTTGGAAACTTCGCGATATCAAACGCTTCCGTTCTACAGGGCTGTTCACAAACGAATCCTTTGTAACAGGAAAGATTTGGAGGTTGGAAAATTTGTCATTCAGGATTTTAGATATTTGCCTCGACATTTTACGATTAAATTTCTCTATACAGTGTGAATTTTTTTAACGAAGGTTCTCGTTTTTGAGGTTAGGAAGTTTAATATATAGAGAGTCAATCGCTTGAATATAGAGTGTTTCAAAATTGGAACTTCCAATTAGAACAAACGAATCTTTTGTAACAGGAAAGATTCTACTTTGGACGTTAGGAAATTTGTCATTCAGGATTTTAGATATTTGTCTATAAAATGCCTCAACATTTTACGATTAAATTTCTCTACACAGTGTCAATTTTTTTAACGAAGGTTCTCGTTTTTGAGGTTAGGGAGTTTAACATACAGAGATTCAATCGCTTGAATATAGAGTGTTTCAAAATTGGAACTTCCAATTAGAACAAACGAATCCTTTGTAACAGGAAAGATTCTACTTTGGAGGTTAAAAAATTTGTCATTCAGGATTTTAGATATTTGCCTATAAAATGCCTCGACATTTTACGATTAAATTTCTCTACACAGTGGAGTTTTTAACGAAGGTTCTCGGTTTTGAGGTTAGGAAGTTTAATATACAGGGATTCAATTGCTCGAATATAGAGTGTTTCAAAATTGGAACTTCGAATTGGATTGTTTTTAGAAGGCAGCCAATTCTTTTTCTAAAACTTTTTCTCCCCTCTTAAACTATTACGCACTAACTAGTAACGCGATACTTCTATACAGGACATTTCAAAAACATAACTTCACAAACGTGTTACGCTTAATCTAATAATAACTTTCGTCACTTCCGTACTGTATATTTCAAAGCAAAGAATTGCAGAGCAGCGAGGAAGCAGAGCACGAAGATCTAAATATTAGAAATTCGTGCAAACCAATTAATATAAAAAGAATTCAACTTCCAAGATTTGTAAATTGGCGCGAGGACAAATACGAGAATCATTCGATTCAAATAAATCGGATTGATTTCTCGAAATTGTCGAAAAAAAAAATTGTCGTCGAAATAAATACGCACAGCTGTGAATATTCGAAGATTTCTCGAACCGAGGATGAAAGAACGATCGTTTGACTTTCAAGACTGACAAAATATAAATTCATGGGGAAATCAATTGCACGCAGGTGGAACGTTTGGAAATTCGAAGGAAGTGAATCGAACGAATCGTGCGGAGCGTGTCGATAACGTTTGGAAATTGTTTCCCTTTCGGCGTTGCCGACAATTTTTCGGTAATTGTTGATAACGAGATCGCGGATCCAGACGTGCACCGCCATGGATCCAATTTCCACGGGGTATGGATATTTTCATCGGGACCGGATCGATACCGATACGGATAGAGCCACACATCAATCACCGTGCACTCTTCCGATGAACGTGCACTCTGATTACTTTCGCCGGCATTCATCGGTTAGAGGAGCGAATTCGCAGATCCGCGAAAATACCAGTAACCAACGTGTTTCGATAGGGGGGAAAAAGAAAACGCGGGGAATTTTTTTTTTTTTTTTCAAAGCCTATTCGACTCTGTAATATCGACCGGAGTCGTGATTATAAATGGACTTCTAATTAACTGTGAGGTAAACGTATCTTACTGACGAATATAGTATTCTGTAATACTACGTGTTATGTTAATAACACTGTAGTATCACTCAAATACTGACGACATTGTATAGCGTTACATATACGTATGTAGATGTAACGTAGAATAGTATAATATTGCGTATTTAGTATCCTAATACTTGATATGGTGTTCTATAATGATTTCTTTTATTTTGAAACATACTACTGTAGAACAGCACAGCGTAAAAATTATTCTTTTAAATAATGAACTGGTAGTAATAATTTGGAGATTGTAATTTAAAAGATTGTACACAGTCTTAGGAAATTAATTCTGATGATAATAATAATAAATTCCTATCTATTCAACGGTATAGTAATTTTTCATATTGTTAGCCAAATTTGGAAATTTCGTTTGCTCTTGAAATAGAACACTCGGTTGTTACTCTGAAATGGCGCATTGACAACAACAGCAGCTACTTAGCAGTAATAATAGTATTTTACTAGCATGTCGATGGTAAGATAAACGTTTTGAATGCTTACTGGAGAAAACGCTAATTAATTTCCTATGTTGGACAATTCAAATAATTGTTTCATAATCTTTGCAGTTAATGTTGAAGTTATGTAAACACGACAATTTTTAACAAACTTAAATAGGAATATTTTTTTCCTCTAAAGTCCTCGTACAAATATTCATTTATTTATCTGCTGTCATATCTTTCGTTACGCAAAATGATCGTACCATTTATTCACAACACTTTCTATAAATAACAAATCCATAAAAAGAAAAAAAAACGAAAGAGAATAAAAATTTGGTCTAATCATTGAATGAGTGATTTACATTAGATTTTATTTTGCACTTTAGACACTTGGCCATGGAGACTGATAGATTTTATTAATGATAAAATTAAATTAAATTGAATTACAGATTTAGAAATTATATGGCTCCCTCACAATGGCCAATGTTCACAACATTTTTAAATACTGATAACTGAGATCAAACAACTAACTTGGTCAAAACAACTTTATCTACTAGATGGAGAGACAAGAGAGAAATACATATTATGTATTCGTTTATCTTGTATTATCAAAAGATGAGATGTAAGAATAATATTTTTGAAACATATACAATGAAACGTTGAGACAGGTTGATCAGCAAACAAACCCAATCCATTGTTATTTCATCTCTTATAATTTATGCTAGCCACCTTGTTTCGTTCGCCTATTACACAGCTATGTTTCTTGTTCTGTACTTCTTGTCTCTCTAGCAGTAATGGATGAAATTTTTTCACAATTTAATGACAGATAGACGAACACAGCGTATAAAACAAGGGATCAGTACGATAGAATTTATATATTAAAATAATAAGATAAATAAATATTTAAAAAAAAGTACATATTGAAAATTAATTACATAATAAAATTTGCAAAGTTAAAATAAATTTTTCTCAGGTTAACGAGAGAAAAGACACGAATGTACCTGGTCCGATCGATTGGTATTGCATAACTAAACAATTTCAACGAATTCTCTCTCAAGTTACAAAAATTTCCAAAAAATAGAAACAGCGATATAAAAAAAATTCGCGAACTTCCCCGCGACAACAGGCACGATAAGTGAAACCACTAAACTGATAAAAATAATACAGCTAATGTTTTATTGCGGCGTCTAATCTAAAAATTCGCGAGCTGATCCAGTGACTGTTCGGTTGCAGTCGTGCAAACAGCAGCGACATTCCAATCGATCATCATCTGTTGGGCAAACGTTTTTAGAGAGTGTCCTCGAGCAGCGTACGATCAGCAGACAATCGGCTAATTCTGCAGAGAGATTACGCGGCAATTAGTCTGGTATAATCTGCCTATTAGGTGGATGAACGCCATCGGATATAGAGCGGACCGTGTTCGTATTGACTAATGGCTCGTATCGGCACGGTCAGTACAGCCAATCTAAGTCCGCCGTCTTTGTTCCACGTTCCAGCCGTGTTCCCGATGAAGTTTCACCGATCTTATGGGATCTTACGTGGCGCACGGGCTTACAAGAGCGTTCGAACGGTCGTAGAATTTGTTGTGTCCGGCTATGTCGAACTATTCAACGCGTTTCTGTACGGACGTGTCGGACATATCGATTTTCGGCACGTTCATGAAAAATTTAGGAGAAACGTCGAAAGTATTCGCGAAGTATGTTTCTAACGGGTAAAATAATCGTCCGCGCGTGTGGAAATGGTTTTTTAATTTGAAATTTCACGAACATCCACAGGCTGGTAGTAAATGTTCTTAGCAGTGATTGATTTTGAAACGCGCTGATGGGAAATTTTAATTTTAATTTGATAATTACTGAACTATCGATTCCTGTGTGAGTCTGTGGGAAAATTTAAAATGCAAATATTGCAGAGAATTTGTGTAGAGAAAGTAAGATAGTAAAATATTATATATATATATAGAAAGTAAGAAAGTAGATAGTAAAATATTCAAAGAAGAAATACATGAAATTTGTATGTGGAACTGAGAAATAAAATGTAATAAAAATATAGCTTTATAATTTATATGATTACTAGAATATGATTGTATGATTTTTTATATATAATATTATATTACATTAATTTAATATTATATTATATTATACTATATTATATTATATTATATTATATTATATTATATTATATTATATTATATTATATTATATTATATTATACTATATTACTATTTTATACTATATTATACTATTTAATATTATATTATATTATACTATATTATGTTATATTATATTATACTATACTATATTATACTATATTATATTATATTATATTATATTAATTTAACTATATTTTACATACTTAAGATAACTTAGAAGTGCCCAAATATAAAATATATAGATACATACTTATGAACGATGGTGTACATAGTTATCGCATGAAACGTGCCAGAAAAATAAACGATAAACATATATCGGTTTACGAAACACAAACGAGACAAGGACGACGCGACGAGTGCAAGTGTTATCGGGTAACCCCGAAGCTGATAACGCGATTTTCCTATTTGTATAGACAGGGATCCGATAAAAGGTGGCCTCACTCGATTTCGATTCACACTTCCGAGATAAGATGAAATTTGACCGAATTCCTTGGCGACCCTCTCATAAAACGTTCAGATCCCGTTTAGCTTTCAGTCTGATAGCGGGAAACAAAAAGAACAGAATACTAGTCACGTAGACATTGAGAAAGAAACGATGGTTAAAGAATTTTAAACCACTTGGATGATTCTTGCTGATTTCTCTTACTTTTACTTTGAAAATTAATTTGTTTCAAGATCATTTCAAAATTATTAACATTTTCACGAAGTTTATTTATCACACAGTTTGTTTATTTATCACATAGAAAAATTCAGGAAAATTCTAGCGACTGTTGAATTATTCAGATTCGAGGGATGGTGAAAAGAAATCGAATAACTTAAAGAAAGCTCGATCAATTTGATCGATCTCGTCTTTGCAGTGGTGCAACGAGAAAACTGTAACTTGATTGAAAGTTTCAGTAACGTGAGGATGACATTTAATTCTGTGGTATAAGGACGAATTGAAAATTCCAGAAGTACAGGAACTTGATTCAAAGCTTCAGTAGTATAGAAAGATTGTGAACAGCTGTTTACTAGAAGAGCACTTTGTTTGCACATTGTTTTTACGCTCCAAATTTTCCAGCGCGAGATACGTTTCGAACGCCTAAAATCTAATTGATCGCAAACAACAAGGCGATAGAGGAGCTCCGTTTGCGAGAATGGGAAGATTACGTAAGTCCGAGAAGATCGAGACCAGTGGCGCTAGTATCGCTTTGGTCTCCGCGCGAACAACTTCTCCACGTTGCTCGATCGCCATTCAATCCCCCATACAGATATCTATTCCCTCGTGGACCGTTTTAAACGAGCGTATCTAGCCACAGCTGTGTCATCACAGAAAACGATAAGAATTGTTTTTATAACATTCGATAGGCATTGAAGACTAGTCTTGTTTTCTTTTCGACCGATTTCCTTTAATAATCTGCGACCCGGTTCCAATCGAAACGGTGGAGGATATCTATCGCCTAACATAGACTTATCGTGACACGTTTTCATCAGAATAACTCGCATGAACTTGGATCTGAAACGTTGATGACCTTGATCCAGGGAAATTTCTTATTATCTCAGCAATGATTACATTTCAATGTTTGAAGCAAAAATTCGAGTTTCATGGTTTTGTTATGCGAAAGTATATAAATTTTGGTATTCGTAGGCACAAATTTTCGTTTACGAACGATTTACACAAGGTTCGAGGGGTTTGTACGGAGAGAAAATTGCACACAGTTTGGGGATGTAAGATAGAAATTCTAGTTGAACCTCGACGCGCCACGCGCGTCGAGAAACTTTTCGCCCCAAAATTGCAACATTTCAAATATAACCCAGGCAAAGCAGATAATAAATTTACTGCTTCTCGATGATTTCTGTCCAGCGATACACCGACATGAGCGCAGAAGAAAATGAAAGCGACGAATTATCACGTATATTACACGGTTCGGTCGCTCGTTATGGTCCGCAATCAGTTGCCAGCGCGGTTGGTCAAACATGTGATAGACATTTTACGATCAAAGAAACAAGATCGTTCGTTGCATCATTATCATTACGTTATAATTGTGTTGCTGTTATCACCACGCATGTATCATTGTGTCGTAACAATGTTAAGAAAAAAAAAAAGAAGAGAGAAAAGATATTCAGGAATCGCGCGAAATGGATTCGCCCTTGGTGAATCCAAGGAAATTTTCATGTCACGATCAATTCCGCCGTCGGGACGTGAACTGGGACGTGACCACGGCTTTGACCTAACTGAAAATCGAAGCAACCTCGAGCCGAATTTAAAACGAAGCTAATTTAAACCGCTGCCCTGTGTGACCCACCTGGGGCACAGCCGATCGCCGGGACGAGCAGGTTTTTCGGGGCCGGATGGTTCGTTGCTCGTACAAAAGGAAACGTATTAACGTATCGGCAGGGGAACGATGTTCCGTGCGGCTAATGTCGTTACGCAATCGAAACGTTTTGATCGAGCCGCCGGGGCCACCAGTTATCGGAAGACCGCGCGACTGTTTGCTTGCTTGCGATTCCGAACACGTGTCCGATGATTCGCAAACAGGCACGTGAGTCTCGATTTCGTTTATTAGGCACGTCTCTCCAGATTTCTCTCGTTCTTCTGTTTTTGTTTTTTTTTTTTTTTTTTCTTTTTTTATTTGGTTATGGTTTTTTTTTTTTTTTTTTTTTTTTTTTTTTTTCTTTAGGGAAGGGAACGTAACTGAATAATAATTTTATATTCTTTCTGTATAAAATTTTTAATTTAATATTTTTGTTTCTCTGTTTTTCTTTTAATAGTCGGGGGAATCGTTTCTTGTTTTGGAATTAAAAGCAAAGAAATTCATTATCTATTACTTAGGAATTAAAAGAAAATTAAATTTATTTAGTATTTAGGAGAAGAATTTATTAAAAGAATTTATTACGATTCAAGTTAGTCAATTCTTATGAATTGCAGTTTAGAAAGAAGTGAATGACGATGTGTGTAGGTAATCAACGGTGTTTTAAATAACAACAAAGTTTTTAAATACAATGTAGCACACGATTCTTATTCTCGTTTCTGTAATAATGCAAATATTCGTATAAGTGTTCCATTTAATATCGTCAAACGATTGAATTTCAAATGATTGAATTTCATTGAATTTTGAATTTCTGAATTAATCAAGTTAACATTTAAATAAAGAACACGTTTGATTGACGAAGGATAGCTGGAAATCGTTGATTTAAAATTCCGGCTTGTCATCCATCATTATAAATACACATAAATAAATAATAACCAACATTTGAATAAATAAAATCTCCATTGATAAATAAATGCACAAAAATCTCCAGACACGTGCAGATGCAAGGCACAGTGCAAACAACAGGTATAATATAATTTAAAAATGCATAAATGCCAATAAAGCAATAATTCAAACAGTAAGAATAGAAAAGAATTGAATAGAAAAAAATAAAGTAAGAATAGAATAAAATTGAATGGAAAAAAATAAAGTAGAATAGAATACAATTGTATGAAATATAAGTGTAGAATATTTAAAGTGAAGGTGAAATAATTTTCTCCATTTTGAAATGTAGAATTGACTCTATATATAGATCTCTTCGTACAAGTATAAAAATATAGAAACAGAAAAAAAAAAAAAAAAACAGGCTTCGTGGAAATATTCAATGACAAGAATTCAAAATTAGGCTTCGTGGAAATAAATATTGAAACGAAATATGAAATAGTTGGATAAAAATCGAGGATAGCGTAAGCGCAGGAACATGAAATTATGATAATGTAAAATCGGCAATCGTGAAGATATTGAATTTCAAAAATGCAAAATAGGTTTCGCTGAAATGTTAAATTGCGGAACATCACGATGGCACTCGGGGAAAATATAGAATCACGAGCGAATGAAGTTTCGAGTAAAATTAAATTCAAATCGAAGTGAAACGTGAAGGCTCAATGCGAAGACATTGGAATTGCAAAATAAACTTCGTAAGATCGTTCGATGATGAAACAGTGCAAAACAGACTTCGTGGGAATGCAAAGTGCAAAAATGCAAAGCAGACGTTTTGTGAAAAAAAAAAAAAACTACAAAAGTACGAAAAATATGAGATTTGCGATGAACGCTTCTGCTTCGACCGTGGATTATTTTCACGCGAACTCGGAACTAATTCGCAAATTCTCAGTTTCACGGCAATTCTCGTGTCAATTCTCATTGCCAGTTTTGCGGAAACTGTTCGAAAGAGATTCCCCTTCGAGGTTAATCGCTCGTTTGTTTAAATCAGACTCGAAAGACGAAGCCGAAAGGGGATTACAAATGCAATCGGTACGTCTGTAATTTAATACTTCGCCAATGAATGTACCTCGAAGCACGGGGAGCACATAAACGCGAGCGCTGCGTTTCCCGCGAAACTTCTAATTATTCACCGATCGCGCGATATTTCGAGCGGCGTGCAACTGGATGTGGTTTCAAGGTCGCGGTACGAGGCTAGATTTCCCTGAGAATGAGTTTTATAATACATATAAAAGCGAATATGATAGCGTACGCTGCGCCAATAATAGTGAAAAATATTGATAAATTTGGATGTAACTTCGGAAGAAGAAAGATGGCGCAAGGATCCACTTGGCGACCATTTCGAAACGTGAAACTTCTACCTTCTACTTTTCTGTTCTTGTATTTGTTTCTACGAATAATTTCTCACATAATTTCCAATTTTTTTTAAACTGTTTGCAAACTTCACTCATCTTGCGGAATTATATTTATTAATATTATATTTTTATAATATTATAATATTTTATAATATTTTTATTACAATATTTAATATTTTATAATATTTTTATTATAGTATTATAATATTTTATAACTTTTTTATAATACTATAATATTTTATAATATTTTTATAATATTATAATATTTTATAATATTTTTATTATAATATTGTGATATTTTATAATTTTTTTATAATACTATAATATTTTATAATATTTTTATAATATTATAATATTTTATAATATTTTTATTACAATATTGTAATATTTTATAATATTTTACTATAATATTATAATTTTATAATATTTTTATAATATAATATTTTATAATATTTTTATTATAATATTGCAATATTTTATAATATTTTTATAATATTATAATATTTTATAATATTTTTACAATTTATATATTATAACACAAAAGAATATTTATTATATTTTATATTATTGCACTTTTGTGGAATTATGCCTTATTCCAACGAATATTATTTATTTAATCAGATGAATAATATCCGATTCGATTTGAACTCGGGACAACGTCACTTCTCAAATGTGAAATAACGATAAATCGGGAACGTATTATTTCTGACCAAACTTGTGACTTTTTATACATACTTCGAATTGCCCAATCCCAGCACATTTATAAACGTAAGTTATCCGTCGTCTGGGAAAGTAGTTCAGATAAGAAACGAATGGTTGTCACAATCTGGTGACATACAAACAAAGTAATTTTCTTCCAGAGGAACGTGTAGAGGTCGAACGAAGGTCACGGTATTTATACATTAAAAACTGGACACCCTGTATGACCGGTGGTTTCAATTTTCGATCGATTTAATCGGCACATGTCACAAACGCTCACAAACAGGCAATAATAATAATAATGTTTCATCTGATCGGGTTTTGTTTGATCATTGCTATTATTATTGTTATTGTTGTTGTTATTATTATTATCCTTTCACTATCTCGCAACGTTTTTTATTACTTCCTGTTCGCATAGCGAAGAGCATAACTGAATTAACAACTGTAGACAGCGGATTCGCTTATGCGTTTATGGAAAAAAAAAAAGAATCCTAAAGATGCGCAAATGCATAGTCTTGTAATATGGAAAAATGTGTATGATGTACAAAGTATAATTGCTTCGTGCAATATCTAACAGGAGGAATAATTTTTTCTAACTGTTTCTTCTGTCTGTTTAATCATGAGTATAAGGTGCAACTAATCATGATAAATATAATATTATGAAATACGTAAATATTATTAATTATATATAACTATATTATATATTAACTTATTAACTTTTGTACGTAATTATATTATACTTAATTAACTGTAATTATAATTATATGTAATTGTACTAAATATTATACTTAATTAACTATAATTATAATTTTATATATATATAATTGACTATAATTATAATTATATATATATAATTGACTGTAATTATAATTATATATATAATTGACTATAATTATAATTATATATATAATTAACTATTATAATATTATATATATAACTATTATATATATAATTATAATTATATATATAATTAACTATAATTACAATTATATATATAATTAACTATTATAATATTATATATATAATTATAATTATATATATATATAATTAACTATAATTATAATTATATATATAATTAACTATAGTTATAATTATATATATATATGTATTAATTATATATGTGTAATTAACTAAATATAAACTATAGCAAAATACAAAATTGCATGAACATCGGCAATTACCGGTCATTTAAATAGTTACAACTTTGTAGGAAAAAAAATCAAATAACAATCCACTTGATCCCGAGCAACCCTGAATTCAATTCGTTTCTTTTTTTTTTTTTTTTTTTATCACAGATGACTTTGTAACACACGATGCACGGAACAGATGATAAAGTGAGGATACTCTTGCTCTTGGGAATTATCAAAATTGAGAATTGTCGGAAAATTTTCTTCTCGTAAAGTGTCCACCACGAAATTTGAAATTTTCTCTCCGATAACGATTTTATTGAACTTTGAATTAACAGGGATTAGACGACAAAGTTTCCTTCGATTCGAAGCGATTTCTTTGAATTCATGAATGCAGAATTAACGAACAGCACGCTTCATCTCTTCAATCGTCGTAATACATATGTACTTTATATGCACTTTTTTTCTCTCTCTCTCTCTCTCTCATTTATCCTTGCACTCATGCATCCACATAGTGCATAGTCGAGACATTAGTTATGCTACTTGTTACGTAGATTTCTAGAAGAAATCCCTGGATTTTATCGTCTTCTTGTTCCCTCATAGAATCTACTTAGTATATTATCATAGTTTGTTATAAAATCTTTATAGCATTTACAGTTTTCAAGTTACTCCGAAACTGAATCGTTCGACTCGATTGCTCCAAAATTCATCGATATCAGCAAGACAGATTCTCCTCCGAAACTATAAACCGAGATTTCCCATCTCTTGAATCTTTTCGTTTCACCTCGACAACGAAGCCAAACAAAACGCATCGTTATACCCGCCGATCATGCTCCGCCGTTTTACCCCGCTCAATACCGATCAATTCCTCCCTCTCGAAATCCACCTTTAACAAATTCTCGCTCGATCTGCTTAACACGGAATTAAACCTAACCTAGTTTACGTTTCAGTGAACTTGAACGACTTTAAGAATAATTTGCTTGGCACGAGTTATTGTGTACAATGTCGCGCAAAAGTTTTCGGAAAACTTCGCGCGTTTTCGGGCAAACATAGTTAGAATTCTCTCCGCACGATTTTTCGCGTTGATTGTGCTTCTTGTGTTATTACTATATTACATTGTACGTATAATAATATATAATACTACATTACATTATACAGTTAATATATTAATATTATATTATATTAACTGTATATTAAATGGAATATTATATATATTATATATATTATATACATTAACTGTAATATTATATATATTATAATATTATAGTGTATATATATATATTATTCATCTATTTATTTATTACATTATTTTCATTATCAATGATATCTGCTTCGAAATTGCTCTCCAACTGCTAAATATCATCTCACGACTGAGTCCCAACAACAAAGATGCAAATACTCTCTACAATTGCATTATACTTCACACGAAAAAGGAACGTAAATACTTTAATACTTTACAGCTGCTGTTGTATTATTTCATACCGAGCCAAAGAGTGACTCGCAATACAGTCTTGGCTTACCAAAGGCTGAGGAAATCTAAAAAATAAGAAACAACTAAAAACTGCACCGTCAAATCCTCAGCCACCCAACGTACAAATCGCAGCCAACCTTTTATAACTTTATTAAACGTCCGCCGATTTATAAACGATAGTGTACACACGCTCTGTATGTACATACACTTACCCGAGCGAAATCCGCCAGAGGACATGACGCCAGCCGTGTGTTCACACACTCACTCTCTACTATAATACTACGATACTACACTCGGGGACCGACGACGAGAGAAAGAGATCGAGGACGGTTCCGCGCGATCTCGATCGATCGGAGGAAGCAGCGTAAATGGAGGAGGAGGAGGAGGAGGAGGAGGAGGAGGCAGCGCACGCTCGCTCGTCCCGATAGTTTGTGAACGGGCACGATCGTACGCACTTTTATCGCGGCCCGTGGCACGTGGTCGCCGTTCTCTCGAACACCGTCGATTCAGCGGGAAACTTCTCCCTCCCCACTTTTCCACCTCCCCTCCCCTCCTGTTAACCCTCCTGCCCCGCCAGATGGCAGGCCAGTCGCGCGCAGCGCGCCATATAGGTCACGCGTGTGTTTGTGCACCTGCGTTTATTTTCGATTGCCGAGAAACTTAGTTTTATTTTTAAACGCGTGTGCAACAAACTCGCACGACCGTGAACAAACGCGGGACTCTGGACAGTTCCGGGCGGGGGAATGTCGAGGGAAATGTACGTAGAGCTTATGTCGCAATGATGAGATCAAACACGCAAGTACACGAAGATTGAATTTTGAAATGAAAATGATTTTTATATAGTTGTTTATATGTTTCGTCTTCGATTGGTTGGCATCGTTTCTATGAAACGAAACACTTTCGTTTGATCTGAGAGTGTTGTGGTGAGAGAGGTAAATAGGGGTGTGACGGGAAAATGTATCTGGGTTGTCAGGTTATGTTCCATCCGCGTATCGGAAGCGATTTCAGTCAAACGATTGAAGAGTTTGTAAGGTTTCGTTGGTATCGGATGAAATTAGGTTGGGAACAAGAACAAGCTTTGATTGAGTGGATAAATCTTTGTCGCTCTATAATAATCGACCACCTGTGACAGTCAGGGATTGACAGATTGTTGTCGGTCGTTGTAACCTGTCGAACAATTGTCAGGTTATGTTGCAGTGCATATTTAAAGCGATTTTAGTGAAACGGAAGATAGAGTAAAGGCGAACGCGACATTTGCGAATCACATTTTGAAAAAGAAAAGCGTTATCGTTCATTGAAGTTCATAAATATGAAAATCGGGTGAGGCGCATGCGCAGTAGACGCATGCGCGTCAAACCAACGCGCATCGGGCGCGTTTACGGCCACTGTTTCAAACACAGAACGTGTATCTGAACTTTTTAATCAAATCAATCATAAAGTTAGCCAGAAAGAAATTACAATGTAACTCGAAGATTATCTTGTTTCTAATCTTAAAGTCGAATGGCATAAAATGTTATCATTGGTAAAGTGGTTAATCCTTTTCACAATCTCAGCGCGTCGAAACGAAGCGTCGAAATGAAAGCACAGTGGGAGTAATACAACGAAAGGAAAATTTCTTAAAACTCTCTATAAAATTTATTTCTCCATTTCGAAATTTTCATTAACAAATGCAACGAATCCTTGCAATTCCATCACGAGACAAACGAAATATCGAAAACAGTCTGTCGTCCTTTCTCGCGTTTTCTTTTCGCGCGACAGAGTTTCGCAGTTCTTTCTTCTGTTCCTCTTCTTCTCCCCTCGTCGGAGAAACATCGCGAAACCACTTTGGCCTGAATTTCACGCCGCGAGATACTGAAAAACCGATTGACGCGCGGTCGCTTCATAGGGAAGTTAGAATGACGAGCGATTGATCGAATACGAATCGTTTTGAAATATCAGTCTACGCAACGGGGGAAGTCCTCCTCGCGTGGCATTCGGCTGTTCTCGATCATCCGACGTCGTCACGGCCCTGTCATCCGGCCCTCCTGCGACACGATTAGGATTTCTCGCTCGAATTGTGAACTGTAAGCCACCGGGACGATTCTGCTCGCTGGAACCAACAAGACAGTCGATTAACGTGGCTCGATCTATTTTCAAACGCCTCTCGTTCCTCCTCCAAGGAGGAGCCTCGATCAGTTTTCCGGTGAAATCGAGCGAGCGTAGAGAAAAATAAAGGCAGAGGCGGATCTGGCCGCGAGCTATCAGACTCTCGAGTTTCAATATCATCTTACGATTTATATTTTTATATTCCTTGCCGAATGTTTCCGTTCGTTGTTATTACAAATTACAAACGCTTTTCTCCCGCGTTTTAATCTCTTTGCTTTGCAAATGTAAATTTTATATTTTGCAAAATCCGTGGTGAATAAAAATCCCGTGGTCCACAGAAGTGAAGAAACAAATTTTTCAAATTTATCAAGTTTAAGAATACTGAAAATATAAAATGCGTAAGGCACACTAAATATAAATGAAAATTACAAAAATTAAGTGGAATATGTTCAGAGCGACGTGACAACAATGATCCAACCAGCGTTAAGTTAATTCAAAGATCCAGTGCTTGCAAAACCTACCATTATCGTCCATCATAATCTTCTAATCACACTGTCCAGGCTCTCTCCTGTTGTAAATAAACAGATATCGATATATTAACGACACGACGATAGTGCCACAGAGTGGACCCAGCCAATAGATCCAATGATTATTCCAATAACCGTTCCAAACAGCTGGACCCAACGTTCTTGCCGGATTCATACTGCAACCGGTGAAGGGGCTGAAAATGAGGCTGAGCGCCGTGATACAGAAACCAAATCTCATTGGCAACGAGTCGGTGTTCTTCACGTTCCGGCAGTCCCACACACCGCAGGCGAAGAAAACTAAAATCCCAGTGGCTAAGAACTCGGCCATGAAACCCTGGAATGTGGACAAGTCGGCGTGGAGGTCGGTCATGCAGAAGGTATTTCCCGAATCTGGTTGTCCCGCGTACATTAGTTCCACTGGAGTTATCACCTGGAGAGACGTGATAAATTGAAGTTTCATGAGCTTGTGCATAATGTTTTGCATTAAGACTTAAATCTCACGATTGGACTTTATCACCGAAATTCTCCCAGGACGTATACCCCGGGCATATTAAATTATATGTTAAACTATTAATTTGGAATTAATTTACCAATCTCTCTGTTTTAATATTTATCAGTACTAAAATTGAAATGCTCAAAGTATTAAAGTATTTGGACACGTTGAAATATGTTGTATTATATTCGAAATATCAAAAGTTCATGGTGCATTAAAATGTGTTGTCTAAATGTATAGTAAATTTTTAATTTACTAACTGATATTGATATTAGTCTCTATTGGTATAATGAAATATTAGAGCACCGAGGATAATTTTTATAGAATAATAAATATCAAGTACTAATATTTAGTAATTTAATAATGGCATTAGTATTTCTAATAGTGTAATATGTATTTTTAGTTTTGTTTAATTACAATATATTTATTATAATAAAGTTATTATAAAGTATAATAAATATAATAACTAATATCGAATAATACATATTTAATTATTAGACATTAATACCCAAAATTTATTGCATTTTCTACACTGATATTTCATTACAATTAATACTAATAGAGAGTATTATAATATAACGTAAAATACATACATACTATACTAATTAATACCTAATAATTCAAAATTTCATAATAAGTAATACCAATAATAAGTAATAATCCAAAGTTTCATATTCATTGATATTCAATATTTAAATGGGATTTATAGAAAGTATAAACGTTATCAGGATCTAAAAGTTAGGATAGCGTCAATATTGAATGATGATTTACCCTAATAAGACCATAGCCCAACATTGCACCAAGACACTGGGCACCAGTATAAAGGAGAGTCATGGGCAGAGACTTTTTTCCTAGGATCAGTGCTGCTATTGTTATACAGGGATTTAAGTGCCCACCACTGACATGTCCAACACTCTATGAAGTAAAAACAATAATTAAATAGAAAATAAATATTCCGTGTTATATGTTAACATTATCATAATGTACAATACATTATTATGACATATATATTCGCATTATATTAAGTGGTTTGAAAAGAATGGAACAAAGTAGTTTGAAAACAATGGAACATTTTTCATATATATTTACTTATAGAAAATTTGAAATGCATAGAATGCACATGACAATATAAAATATATCAAAAGTATTCCGTTCTGTTGTAATATTTACTAGTCACAATAATATTGTACTTGGTCTCTATTTTCTCATTATTATTGAACTTTACAAAATTCATTTTTCAGTTCCTTCTTCTCTTCTCGTTGAGCTCCATATGAACTACAAAATGTAGGACAATACATGTGTAATAAAAAAATATTACAATTAACTTTTTTCCTCGAAAAAAGACATGAAATTTCCATCCACTAGATGCTATTAATTAACATACTAAATTACAACGTGTCAACGTTGAGCTCATTTTTATTCTAATTTCATAAAAGATGAATTGTTCAATTCATGGAACACATACACATAGAGAGAAAGAGAGAGAAGGTTAGAAATTTTCAAAAACTTCATGAACTAGTCATCGCGATAAATCAGTCAGCCAACTCTCGGCCAATTTTCCCTCGGGCTAGCCAGATTCTTTCCTCCCTTCGGATTCGTGGAGACCGCGACACGAATCCGAAAAGCGATAGAAAATTTATGAAATCGAATCGGGGACAGATCGCGGAAACGCAAAAAGGAGGAAAGCTGCCGAGAGAAAAACGAAGTAGTTGAACATGGAATGAAGAATTTATACAGACTGCAACTGGAATGGACAACTGATTGACCGTTCTAAAAATAGAGCTTCGATCTAATCGTTGACCCTGCGATTCCTCGTTTCTATTCGCTTCGTTAGCAATTGTAAGCGGCGCGATGAGTTTCAAAAGTGCCAAAAAAAAAAAAAAAGAAGAGAACATACGAGTTCAATGGAATCAACCTATTTGGAATGACATTAGCATCGTTTAAATTCTGAATTGATCGTAACTGCGCGTGTTAAAATTAGGGGATTTCTTTTTTAGCCACGGTGTGATTTAGATGTTGTTCGAAAATTAATTGTTTTGACAAATCGTTTATATGAAAACAAGCGTTACGGATTGTCCAAGAAATGGCTCGTCATTCTCAATTGCAGATTTTTAATTGATTCGAAATTGATTGATGAAAAATTTGAAGATTCGAGGAATTTTTCCCAAGTACAAGAAGAACGATAGACGTAAAAAAAAAAAGAAAAAAAAACATGAAAAGAGTCAGAGACTGTGAAAATAATCCCCCTTCCTCCAATCTACATATAATAAAATATAATAAATAAAATAAAATATGACAATATAATAAAATATAATGAATACTAAATATATAATACATATAGTATATATAATAAAATAAAATATGACAGTATATAATAAAATATAATAAATACTAAATAAAAAAAAAAAAAGATACGTAATAACGTCGACATCACAATACAAAGGATCAGATTCTTCAGAGCCAATGTATCGGGGCGCTCGAGCTCAACGTTCGAATTTTGCTGAGATTCTCACCTGCACAGCAATCATGACACCTAACCCGGAGGTTAGAGCGATCTGCAGCAAGCTCGGATGAATCCCAAAGCCCTCGATGCATCCCGTGCATCCTATGAACACCAGAATCGCCGTGCCAATTACCTCGCCGATGGCAACGGTGACCGTCTCCCGACCGGTTGCATCTTCTTTCATCAAACTGCTCAGCCCTGTAACGAAACGATCGAAAGGGGGACTGATGATGATTGTCGAACGATAATCGGATCGACGGGACGGCAGATATATATACCGATTCAGTTCACGATCGATCGGTGTTTCGTTTGTCATACGTTGGGCAGTCTTTTTTTTTTTTTTTTTCTTAAGGAAAGTGGAAGCAGAGTCTTCCGCGGAAGCTATGTTCTCGATGGAAAAAAACAGGCAACCGCGATATCGAAGGGAAACGAGGGTTCGAAGTTTCTCATTTGTTTGTTCTTTTGAATACTCGATTCCCTTCGGAGGAATTGAATATTTGTATTGAATATTGTAATAACATTTATTATGAACTCGGGGATTTGATCATTAATCTTGCATCGAATTCGATTGTTCGTTTATTTTTTGATTAGGGATGATTAATTGATCTTTATTCCAGCAGTCGGTTATACAGAGACCTACTCTCGAACCAATGACGAAAGATTAATTAAACTTCGTGCGTTCATCATTGTTTTGCGAAAATTTACTGATTTATCGAACATTATTCTTACGCAGTTGAACGATCGAGCCGTAATTTCATTATTTATTTAATAAATATTGTACAACGAAGCATCTGTTTTCTTTTACTTTGTTGTCTTTTTTAATCGAAATCCTCAAACTAGATTTACTCTACTTCAGATCGTGTCTTTCTGCATAATTTAGCCCGATCGAGCTACTACTTGCACGAAATTTATTCGTTTTGTCTACGAAGAATATTTAATTCTTCATTTAACTCGTTTCTTCGAACAGTCAAATCGCTCAAAAGTCAGTTTTCATTTTTATAAAATGCTGTTCGATTTTTGTATATTTGCGTCGTTTAAAAATATCCTAAATTAATTTACAGACGGTATGAAATATTTTATTGAATTTAAAGAAAATTATTCAGCATGTTCTCTCCCTTGTCTGCAGTCTTCAAATATAGGAACGCGTTATTTAAAAAAAAAAAAAAAAAAAAATGGAGCACGACGAGAGACTCGTGTGTTCCTGTTGAACGATTCGTAGGGCTGATTGGAAATTCTACTTCTGTTCTACTTATCGCGGATGTGAGCGTTAATCTCGGGTCACTGTTACGTATGCGTGTGTACACGCAATGATAAAGCTAGTATCAGCGATGAAGAAATCAATAGCATAGGTCAAACGAGCAGTTTCTGGATGAACTTGAAAGGCCAAGTCTTTCATTCACGTTCTCATATACATATGTATGTATCGTGATACACTGTTGATCAAAAGTTCGAAGTTGTCCCATCGATTTTGGACAAAATCATGCCCTCTTTCTGAACGGACATTGTATTATCAAATTTCTTATTTCATTTATTATTGTTTGCTACTACTTGCTCTTATTATTA
This sequence comes from Frieseomelitta varia, assembly GCF_011392965.1. Classification (NCBI taxonomy): domain Eukaryota; kingdom Metazoa; phylum Arthropoda; class Insecta; order Hymenoptera; family Apidae; genus Frieseomelitta; species Frieseomelitta varia. The sequence goes on along the minus strand of NW_025110040.1, from coordinate 443,393 downwards.
TTTATTACAAGATTATTTTATTAAAAATACCGATAATTGTTTATAAATTATTTGTAATTACCGGAGCTATATTTATTTATGATTAAAATAACGCAAGTTTTATATATATATTTTTTTTATTATCATTATTCTTCTTTTAAATATGAAATTGACGAGAGCCCCAAACTTTTGTACGACAGTGTACGACATTTATGCTCTTACTGAAAGAGCTGGTGATACTTTTTATTTTTCAACGTTCAACTTTCATCGCAGATAATTACGTATGAATTTTGCAATACACTCGCCAACGTGTTTGCACACACATGTACGTAAATTCACATTTTTTCCTATTCATTCTGTTTTTTTTTTTTATATATATATATATTTTTATTTATTTATTAATTAATAAAATTAATAAATTAATTAATAAAATTTCATATAACTTATATAAAATTAAAAATTAAATAATAAAATTAATAACGAATAAATTTTATTATAGTAAAATAATTTATATAAAAATTTATAACTTATTTATATAGTATAAATTTACATATAAAACATATAAGAATTTAATTTTTTATTATATAAGGGAGGAGAAATAAAATATAATAATAATAATTTTCTCTGATATTTTGTATTTTAACGGAGAAACAATATTTGTTTAGTCTCCACGATCGAAAGAATACGTACATGATATGCAATTGCAAAAATTGCCAATTAATAGATTTCACAGTTGCCGAGAAAAATAATATCTTGCTCTAGTTCTCGATGAATCATCGCCAATAACTATATACCCACAATTCTCAAGTCACAACGCTAACATAAATGAATTTCCTTATGTAGCCAACCAATTATCACTATAATTCCTTAGAGTGTGTTCGATGAATCATCTGCTACACTTTGACAAACTAATTCTCAACTTTCCACTCTGAAACTGTTATAAATATATGTACATATGGTATATTTTTGGAAGCAACAGAATAGAAATTAATGTTGATATTAATGTTTCCTCTTTTTTTTTCATTTAGGTTTCGTGCACGAAGAATAGCTGCCATTAACAATGGACTACCAGAAACGACCTAAGTAAGTAGACCTAAACTCGTGGAGTGCACATTTGAAATGTCTTGCAATATATATTTTTTATAACGTTGCTTAATGGGACTTGCAGCAAGAGTTAACTTCTTCCTGTTTATTTTATTTAACTATTATAACTGATATATCGTTTAGAGAAAACTCTTGTTCATCTTGTTTCAATGACACAGTGAACAATTAATAGCAAAGTTAGTCCTTCGTTCATTTTTACTTTACTTTATTTTTATATATAAAAAAAAAAATATATATATATATCTATTACTTACTATATTACTTACTATATATATATATATATATAGTAATAGATTGATTTTTATCAAGTGTATGCTTCCAGTGAATGTCTTACAATAATAATGAATAATTATTATAATATTAATTTAATAACTTAATATAATAATAATCAATGATCAATAATTGTAATTTCATAGCAATTTAAATTCATGATCCCACATACTATACCCACTTACATAATTAGACAAAAATTCTTCCGATGACGAGCGCTCGAATACTTTCATGAGCCCCCTGTATGACAGTTACAAATTAAATTAAAGACTAATAGCAAAATATATATTCTTATATATAACAGTGGCAATTCCACGCAATGTTTCTTTTTTTTACGAATACTTTCGTCAATCACCAGCGTGTCAATTTTGCTAGGACACTCCCACATGTATGTATGTTACTGTGCATGACGGGGGGGGAATATGCAGAGGCACGTTTGCCCCAGAATTACAGCAGAGTTCTCGTGATTAACCGTATGCTGATCGGATATAATTAGAAGGCAACACGTGTCACGCACAATTTCCATTAGCGTCCCATCGAGAGTGACAGTGATCGGCCATTGACGTTTGCCACCGCTTTCAAGTACGATTCCCTGTCGACGAAAGCCCAATTATTGGGAAAGGATCGAGCCCGGTGTTATTCATCCCCTTGTCCAACCCATTAAGAATCAAACAATCATTTGTTACAAGTACCTCGATCCTTTGATATTTCACAAAATTATAGAATTTACTTGTTAATGTTAATATCGGCTTGTTCATGTTAAAACTGATATCAATTTTTACTATGGTAAGAAGTAGAATTAAACAGTTTAGTTGGTTCTCCATGGGTAAGTGAAATTTTATGAGTCAAATGTTACTAGGGAGGGGAGGTTGGCACCACATGTATCTCCGACCAGAGTTACTAATATTGTAGCTATTATTGTTACCGATTGGCACATCAGGAATTCATTGATGTTATTATTATTGTGAATATTATTTTTAATATTCTTGATATTAGTAAATTATTTAATATTATAATAATATTAGTAAATTACTTAATATTAGTAAATTATTATTAGTAATAATATTAGTAAATTATTTAATATTATATTAATATTAGTAAATTACTTAATATTATATTAATATTAGTAAATTATTTAATATTATTACTATTATTATTGTGAATATTATTTTTACTATTCTTAATATTAGTAAATTATTTAATATTATTAATATTATTATTATATTAATATTATATTATATTATATTAATATTAGTAATGTTACTATATTAACATTAATATTAGTAAATTATTTAATACTATTAATATTATTATTGTGAACATTATTTTTAATATTCATAATACTGGTAACAATAACGTCAGTTAATATCAATTTTTTAATATCAAAATAATTACTAAACAAGATATTACGTTATTTCAAGATAGATCATTATAGATCATTTCAAGATTATTGTATCTCTTCTTTTTGGTCTAGTTAATTAGACAACCTAGTGCAAAAACAATCAGAGTAATCGCTAGACATAACAGATATTATATTACAACCAGAGTATGAACAGACAACCAGTTATGAAACAGAGTCGGGAATATCAGTAATAATAATAAAGAACATGACGTAGATAAACTGGTTCTCAGATTCGATTATACCTGATAGGCATGCAAATCGTTCAGGGGAAGAAAAAAAAAGGGAGAGAAACATTTACTCATCATTTTGATTCACTGTTCCGGACGATTCTGAAATTTCAAATGCCCTCGAGGAAAGAACAATTCCTATTACGTAAAAAGTATGATGCGAATCGTGTCTAAGCCAGCGGTTGCAAAAGATTCCGACCATAACGTGGTGCAAACTCGGAAACTTAAGAATGAGGAAGCGGCACGCTCATTTATGGATATTAATGCTAGAGCAAAAGTTCTTCTTTCGTAAGGCTGTGCAGGTAACAAGTAAAGTTAACGATGATATCTAAGCTTCGTAATTGCTTCGGCGGAATTACGAGAGAAAGAGATATATGTAGGTGTTGCCGGTAATTACGATGAAAGTTACCCGGGGCCTTCGTAATTAGGCTTCGAGAAAGTAATGGTCCGTGATTTAGAAAGAACAGTGAAAGGTTGATCTCGGGCCTGCCTTTCGAGCACGAAACAAGAAATCGTCCGGTTTCCCCATAGATCGTGGCAATTAATAATTCACGGTGGCAATCGGCACGCCATCTGCTCGTAGTGGGAGCAGTCATTAATCACCCGATAGCGTGGCTCGATAAAGAAGGGAATGGTAACGTCGATAAAAAAAAAAAAAAAAAAAAAAAAAAAAAAAACCGAAACGACGACCGTCGAGTTTCAGATAAATTTCCCCCCCCTGCCGTTTTCGCGCGTAGACTTTTTCATCGCGGAGCCTTAATCGTATCGGCGGCATAGTTCGAGGGGTGCGTGTTTCCCAACCCCTTGATTTATTTGCTCGGGCGTCCGAATTTTCTACCTACGGCCGAATAAAATGTTGCGCGCCGGTTTTATAGAAATAGTAGATTCGCGTAACGGGCGTTTAATACGCGTCGAGGGCCTTTACACTCTGTTAACGGGATCCGTCGATTGATTTGTTCCCGAAAATTGAGCACGGGGAAACAACGGCAAGGCAACGGTGGCTACGGTGTAAAAATCGTAGACAGCCGGGCGTGTTCTCGGTGGAAAAATATTTTCCTATATATCGGTTTCGCAGGTCGATGGGCGGAGATGCGAAGGGTGAACGCTGGTGAACGGAACGATAGGTCTGGCTCGATCAAGTTTAGAAATTTCGGCGTAACTTCTCGTGATTCGTAGCGATGTGATTTTTCGACTTTCCTCTGCGTTAAATCCGGCAGACTCGTTCGCACTTGAAGTCACTTTTCACAGCGAGTGGTATTCTGAAGTTTAACGATACTTAGCCAGTCATCATCCTTGTGTCCGGATCTATAAGAAGTAATTAATAATTCGCGTTGAGAATTGACGAAAATCTTCGATCAAATAATTATGCTCGTTCACTGAAATTCTATTAGGTGATCAGAGTTGCACTTGATTTAAGTATTATGCTTTTGCAAATACAGCGATATATAATGAGAGGACTTTTCGTTGAATGAAGTAGAATCCACAGAATTGCATATTCGATGCATTCGTATTTACTTGGATGCACGTTCCATTAATCAGATTTTTGTTTGTTGCAAATTCGTTTCATAAGTCGTTTCGAGAGAATGATCGAAGCTAAATGTACAATCGAATTTCATAAATTTAAACAAGAAAATTAGAAAGCACAGGCGAGCCTCTGTTTTGTTCTTTTATTACTGTGTTTCCATCTTCTGATCTTTTCATTATTTTTTCTTTGAAAGAAATAACTTTTGAAATGTATAATGTATAGAATTTTTAAAACATGAGAAACTCGATGTTTCAACTTTAATTTAATTAAAAATTAATAATTTTGATGTTTTATTAAAAAAAAGAGATAAGAAAAACGAATGCATTTACGACGTATAAACACCTAACAATATTTAATAGTTTTCATTATTTTTCCTTTGAAAGAAATAACTTTTGAAATGTATAATGCATGAAATTTTTAAAACATGAGAAACTCGTGTTTCAACTTTAATTTAATTAAAAATTAATAATTTTGATGTTTTATTAAAAAAAAGAGATAAGAAAAACGAATGCATTTACGACGTACCTAAACACCTAACAATATTTAATAGTTTTCATTCACTACCTGTAAAATGTTTCATACAAATATCGCAAACACATTTAGAACACTTTATCGCAACCCTCGATCGATTCTTGACGATTGTTCGGTTGTGTAATATAAACGAACAGGTTCGTTTGATTTCTACAAGAGTAGTGTCTTCTTATTTTTCGCCGGACAGTTGCAGTGATCGATAGATGACTGATAGCTCAATCTCATGAGCTTTCGCATCCGGCAGTGAAACTGGCAGCCTTGGGCCATGTGGTGGCGCGCGAAAAACGGTCCCTGGGTCCCTCGGTCGTGGTCGCCCGACAAAATTACAGAGTTCATTGTTTCGTTCCGACCTTTGGCATCACCGCGATTGGACGTGTTAAAATATCGAAGTCAACGACAAAATAATTTTAGAATTTTCTTAGGGGTTGAAGAATAATTTAATTTCTTGTGTAACCATCTCTTATGGGATATTAATATTTTATTTTATTTTCATTTGTATTATTAGCATTGTTATCTAACCTATATAGATAACAATATATTGTATTATTAGTATTATTATATGTATTATATAATTATTTGTATCATAGTATAATTATATAATATTATAATTATAGTATTATTATCGTGTTATCATTATATTACAATATTAGAATGTTACATAATTTATAATTTATATATATAATATATTATACAGTTAATAATATTATTAAATATTGATATAATGTTATGTAATAAATATTTAATATTATATCTTAGAATTAATATTTTAATATCAATACGTTTGCGCAGAAAATTTTGATTTTGATCAATTGATCCCTTTAATTCCCTGTATTATAACACAAATCATACTTTTACATTGTTCGACATGTCTCTTTTTTGTTCGAGATTTCGACGGTTAATCCTGACATTTCCTTTAGATTGGTACAATAACATTTAATAATCTTTCACGATTGATTCGAGAAGATATTTGAACAGTATCATTCAGTATAAATTTCTAATATTTTCACTATTTCTTGCACTACTTTCACCTGTGTCTGTCCATTTCTTCTTTTTTTTCCTTTAATTTAACTGACCATCGTGCTCGCAGCTATTGTTCATTCCAAAAGTAACAGACAATAAATGAATAAATAAATAAACAAAATGTCTGAGAACAAAGAACAAGCCTACTAATTACGTTCCGCGTACAACAGAGGATCGGCTGGGAAACAGTGAAAGGAGAAAATGAAGAGGCCGTGCCATTGATATCGATATTTATTGGGATTGCGAATTAGAGAAACCGTGGAGGAGAGAGCCGGTATTCGACTCGCGGCACCGAGAGGGTCTCGATCGACCCTCTCGATATCGCTCGTATCTCTTCTCCCCCTGGCTCCTCCGAGGAATCTAAAAGGATTTCCATCGGGCATCGATGATACTCGACGAAGCAAAGAGGCGGGAGTTTGTAAACTTTTATCGAGCTATCGAAACGTTTGCGCTTTCAAGACACTCTCGACGGTCGGCGTTGGCCGTCGTGTGGAAACTCGAGGAGGAAACCTCGTGGATATCGATGGGGACCGTTTCCTCCTCTCCTTTCCCTTCTTCTTTCCACGGTGTTTTCTTTTTCAAGCCAAAGGCTACGTCCTCGCAACATCCCCGTCGAAACTTGGGGATGGGAGCCAAGCTTTTTATTACCCAAATAGCCCGCGTAGAATTCTAACGAAGCACCGGCGGGTCGTTGACTCTCCCTCTTAACGAATTAAATTCTCGCTGGTCGGATTTCTCTGTCGCAATCCACCTGCCCTGTGTGTGTGTGTGTGTGTGTGTGTGTATGTGTGTGTTTGTGTTTGTGTTTGTCGTTCCACTCGATTCCTGTGTTATCGGATTTTCTAACAATTAGGTTGTCGCGATGCCTTCTACTGATTTTGCTCCGTAATGATGACACAGTAAAGAGACTGTGACTAGACTACGATGAAGAACAGACTTGATAGAGAGGATAGTGTATTTTATAGTACTATATAGTATATAGTATATAGTATTATATAGTAGATAGTATATATAATATTATAGTATTATACAGTATTATGTATTATACTATACCAAATAATATACTATATAATGTTATATAGTATATTATTTGCTCCATAATGATAACAATAGTGTATCTAAACTATGATGAACAACAGACTTGATAGAGAGGACAGTGTGTTTTATAGTATTATATAGTAAATAGTATATAGTATCATATAGTAGATAGTATATCTAATATAGTATTACATATTATACTATACCATATAATATTATATAGTATATTATTTGCTCCATAATGATAACAGTAGAGTGCATCTAAAGTACGATGAAGAACAGACTTGATAGAGAGGACAGTGTATTTTATAGTATTATATAGTAAATAGTATATAGTATCATATAGTAGATAGTATATCTAATATAGTATTATATATTATACTATACCATATAATATTATATAGTATATTATTTGCTCCATAATGATAACAGTAGAGTGCATCTAAAGTACGATGAAGAACAGACTTGATAGAGAGGACAGTGTATTGTATAGTATTATATAGCAGATAGTATATAGTATCATATAGTAGATAGTATATATAATATTATAGTATTATACAGTATTATATATTATAATATACCATGTAACATTATATAGTATATTATTTGCTCCATAATGATAACAGTAGAGTGTATCTAAACTATGATGAACAACAGACTTGAGACAGAGGACAGTGTATTTTATAGTATTATGTAGTATATAGAATATAATATTATGTAGTGTGGTGCTATACTAATACTATATAATATTATAGTATTATACAGTATTATATATTGTACTATACCACATAGTATTATATAGTATTTCATAGTATATAGTATAGTATAGTATACTTGTTCAAAATAAACTTTTAATAGGACCCGTTCCTCGAACATTTAACGAACAAAATTTGAGGACATTACTAGAGTTGTTCTCCTTTCATAAACATGTATTGAATTTTAAATCATGAAGTAACCAAGTATCGACTGGTTGGAAGGAAATGATTAGCTCAGAGGTTCACCAGTGATCCTTCAGTAACTAAGACTAATTGTAAGTCTGAAAATCAAGGTTCACGAAGAGTATAGCGACTTGTATCGGCTAACTATAGTCTCAACTACATAGGTCGAACAAAGAAGTGAAGACACAAATTTGAAGGTTAAATATACCGACTGCTTCTTTTATTATTATTATTTTGGTCACATTCTTCTATAGTTTTCGGGGAATTTTAGAAAGTAGCGGGACTTCATGACTCTCCGTCGCGTCAGTAGAATGTCAGACACCTGATCGATCCTCTCGAGTGGCACGTGGTTGCGGAAGGAAAATTCGCGAATCGAGTTCCCACCGCTGAAGACAATAAGAACCATCGCGTCCCCCCGAGCGATTGTCAGTCGCGAGCGTGCCGCGATACGTGACCGATAAGACCGCCGGCAGTCTTATTTCTCGTCGATTCGAACTCTTCTCTCCCCTGCTCCGCGATGGTTCGCGAACAATACGCAAATTAGCGTGTCGGTTTGCAAAAACAACACAGCCCCGGGGGTGGATCGGCGCAATCCATATCCATCGTGCCGCCTACGTGGCGAGAGAGAAAGAGAGAGAGAGAGAGAGAGAGAGAGAGAGAGAGAGAGAGAGAGAGAGAAAGTGGCCGCCAGGGCTAGTTCGACGTGTGTCTTTAACGAGGTGCAGCGGATGATGTTTCTTCGACTTTCGAAGGAAGCGCAGGTGTTGCACGCGGCTGGATGGCTCAGGGCTTGGCTCTTCTATTAAACAATTGCGCTGGCAACCGATTGCGGACCATAACGAATGACCAAACCGTATACGACAATTCGTCGCCTTCTCGTCGGTACGATATCGCTGGATAGAAATTATTGAGAAATAATGAATTTATTATTTGTTTCATCTGGGATATATATTTAATTTCGGGGGAAGTTAGAATGCTTTTTGATGTTTGATTGTAGATTGATTTTATTTCGACGAGGTCTGATTTTATTGTAAATAATACAAGTAACGATTCATTTGAAACGTTCGAGATGTATTTGAAATTTCTTGAAGTTTGAGAAGATCTGAAATATTAAAAATTTCCCATCGGCGGATCAATCGTGTTTACTGCGTTTATATTTACATTATACTTCTTGTCTTCAAATTACGAACGGCTGATTTTTAAATAATAGATAATGAACCTTTTATGTATGTTCTGCAAAGAAAGTACATTCTTATTGCACCACATTATTTCTCATATTTTATCACGTTTTCGTCAAGGTATATGTACATTTCATATCACGTTCAATCGTTGCTTAATTTTATAACGGAGCGTTCTTAACTACTTGCGCTGGCAACCGATTGCGGACCATAACGAGCGACCAAACCGTACACAACAATTCGTCGCTTTCATTTGGAACTCGCCGGTATGATATCGCTGGATAGAAATTATTGACAAGTAAATAAATTTATTATTTGTTTCGCCTGGATCATACTGAAATATACTTAAAACTAAGAAAATATTGCAAAAGATTTTCGACGCGCGTGGCACGTCGTTCCAGCGCAAGAACGGTAACGTTTACGCAGACAGATTCGACCTTTTCCGCGATCGGCCCGTGGGATCGATCCCCACCGATTGTCGAAGATCTCTACCGGGCATATTCCTGATTTCCGCGCCCTTTGACTATTCACCGACAATGCCGGCCATTGTTCTTCGCCATTGTGGCGGCGTTAATCTGCGTCGCTTTTCCACGTCGTGAGAATATCACCTTTCCACGCATTCGAGCCGATTTCGCTCGTTTCGCCTCGGTCGATGGTGGACTCTTGAATGAGTGGCGCGGTGGAGTTAGAGATTGTTGCACGCTAAGTAGGTTTTAGTATTATTATTAGGTTTTATTATTTAGTATTATTATTGGGTTTTAGCATTATTATATAGGATTTTTTTTTTTCATTCTGAGTGGAAGTCGTGATCCTCCATACCTCAGCCAAGCGTTTGTTGAAGATTAATCATGGGAAGTTTTCGTTTGATCGACCGACTGCGAGTAAAAGTAAAATCGTCATTTCTTAACAATTGGCGATTGATTTAATCGATTAATAACGTCGATTGTTAGTTATTGCATCCAATTTGATTATAATTTTACTTGAATATACTTTGAAATTATAATAAAGAAAACGGGAGATAGGAAAAGAGCAAGGATAAATACATTCGCACATATTTACATTTATTGTTATTTTGATTCTTTATTTTTTCATATTAACATATATATTTTCATATTATATATATATACACGTTTTTGAGGGATTTTAATGAACTGAACATTTTTTTGTACCACTTGAGGATAGTTTTCATCCCTTCAACATCGACGATTGCCGACAAAAATAAAAGATATGGGTGAAATATTTTTTTGAAAACTATATTTATGCCAAATTTCTTTATGCCATATTTGCTTTTAATTATAAATATAATTATTATTATGTACATATATATGTATATATATATTTTTGAGGGATTTTAATAAACTGACTGTCTTTTTATAGCACTTGAGGGTAGTTTTCACCTTTTCAACATCGACGATTGCCTATAAAAGAAGAAGACACGGGTGTAATATTTTATAATTATTTTTTTGAAAACTACATTTATGCCAAATTTCATCAAAATCGGTAACATTTCGATATGTGCGAGTATAAAGTCGCTGACAGACGCTCGACGTCGAAGGAACACCACGGTTGCCTCAGGGCTGGCGGTACCGCGGGCCGCTTAACGAGCTCCGTCAAATTCTTTTTTATTTTTTTTAATTATTTTTTTTTGTCCACGGCTCGACGCAATTAGACTCTGTCCCGTTGCACGAGGGGACGCGCGAAGAGTAATGGCGCCGCGGTAAATTGCGCGTGGCCCGAACGATCGTCCAGGACTGTCGAACTGGTCGGATCTCGTTTTTCCGCTGCTTCCCGCTGACAAATGTCCGTCCCCTGTCCCGTGTTTTTCTCGGGACTCTGTTAATCACGTCGTCACGCGTCACGCCGTATCGTTACGTTACGACGTCTTTTTAATCACAAGTAGGCAAATATGAACGTTCATCCAAATTAACGCGACGGTATTTAAATTGGAGCAACATTGTAAATATGGATGTTGGCAAAAGCTATTGTTCCAAATATCTCGAAACGCGATTTTTGAACGTCTACTGTTCTTCAACTCGCTAATTCGATAGTTGCTAAAATGGTAATATTGGTAATGGTAATGTGACATTATTGTAACGTGACGTTACGTTTGACCTGATTTTAAAATTCTAGTTAATTCTTTGATCTTTATACGTTATAAAACCAGCTTCTAATGACGATCGTACGATAATCGTAGAGAAAGACACGAGTCACAGCGAACTGTAATACTCTGTGACATTTATCTTCTCTTGATGATACATAAAACACGATTCTTTCTACTCTTAATATTAATGATACATAAAAACTAAAATTCGTGATTGTTCTTTAACTCAATATCGATTCAATTTTACTCTCCAATGCTTAATTGGTGCTATAGTCTCTGCGATATACAGTAAGGAGCAAAATTGAACCAATGAACGTGTTTTTCTAGAAAATAATAATTTATTTATACATATTCTAATAAGGAACGAAAGGAACATGTTACATATTCTTTAATTTAGCAGTAACATAGTTTCTGTTGTGACTCAATTGTGCACCACCTAAAAAAATAATAGAAAATTAGAGTTTTATAAGTGTTTAATACTTTGTCCATAAGCTTTTTGCAATTTTTATCTAATTAATATGTGCAACAGATTCTTTTACAATGCGTAAATAATTTATTATTACCTGCAACAGTGCCTGCATCGGTTCAATTTTGCTCCTCACTGTATGCTGTGTCATTTTGTTTAATTTCTTTTGACTAGATCGTTTTGTGACGCAGCGTCAAAAATATCGATCCTTCGATCGTCTTGTATCGTCTTCGTCTACGTTCGTACCGAGTTTTCGATCCCGATGGCCGCTCCAGCGCGCCCCAAGCATACTTCAACGCCAGCCACTCGAGGCTCGCGATTTTTCATCGACATCAGTCCTCGTTCCCCTGTAATTCTTTAATTTAATCGTGCGCGCGTTACGCCGCTCACCGACGCGACGGCTTAATAGATCTACGGACATTAGCCGTGGCGACTTAACAGCCGTCGGATCGTTCGGCTCTTTCGCGATGATTAACGCGAACGACTCCCGAACAACCGTCATCGTTCCCTCCGCTGATTACGTATTTCACGCGCAACGATTTCTGCTTCACGTTGTTGCAAACAACAGCAGATAATTTTGTCAAAAAACGGTCGACTACGAACGCTGAACTGCAGTTTTCAAACGCGTGAAGAAGAAAGCGATCGAAAAATTGACAAATTTGCATCTTGGCCGATCTTTGCCTTGGTCTTGGATTTTCTTCTCGATCTTGGGAGCTTGTCGCTTATTTATGGCCATTTTATTCGTTGTGACGGATGTAAAATATGATTGAAACGGAATAAATAAATAAGTTGTAAATACGACAGTTTAGGATTTAGATTTAATTTAATTTTGTCATAGCGGAGACGTATAATAATAAACTACGTACTTATTTTAATAAAATTAAAATACGCACTGAATTTGACAAAATAAAATACAAGATATAAATAATTATTTAATCTGTATCAAAGTATTGTACGTATAGATAATTTTTTAATTATAGTTGGTTTGCGTATTAAACAGAATATAACATGAAAATTTAAAAATATATACATTCTTAATTTGTCTTAATTCAGTGTGAAACTTTTGATAATTTTAAACTGAACTTAACTGAAACTTTTTGATAATGATTCAAACGATTAAACAACCTAAATTTTAAGTTCTCGTATGTGTACACAATTTATTAATATATGTATATATAAATTGTATGTATGTATGTATTAAATTCTTATATCTAATATAAATTACTAATATGTATAAATTGTTATATATAATTGTTTATGTTTATAACTCAAAGATATTGCTCGAGAATTGGAATTTAATTTTTCTTTGGAACCCGACATTACAAGACACGATATTAATATATAAATTTTAATATATAAATTTTCGACTGTGTTTAATATTAACGATGCATATTATCGTGTGTTGTAATACCACATGTACATATGGAATTTTAACAGTGATTTATCACTAGATTTATCATTATAGATATTCACTTGTGGAAATGAAGAAATATTTTATCGCGTACGATAATCAGTTCGTTTAAATCCAGGATTCAATAGGAAATTTTATACATCGTACAGCCAAGTGAGAGAAAAGGAATGATATTCGAAAGTCAGTACGATGTCGGTTCTCTATTCATACTTTGTCTTTTCATACTTTTACTTTGTCTATTTTAACTTTTCCTTGAACAAGAACTTCGGTAAATATGATCAAGTCATAGAGAAAGCGACCATATTTTCGTTACAACTTTATAAACAAAGCATTTACGACATACGATGAAACGAGAAAGCAACGATATTCTGACATTCTTTTCGTTGCAACTTCTTTCTCATTTTTAATATTTAAAATACTCTTCGAAACATTCATATCGAAGCTAATCTTAAAATTCGAGTTTTGAGTTTCTTCCACCCTTGCCCGCGGACAGAGAATATTCGTTAATAGCGAAGGAAGAAAGAAATAAAAAGAAGAAAGGAAAGAAAGAAAGGGTACGAGGCTCGACTTTGTTTTATTCCTTCGATCGATCAATCAAGCCTGAGCCTGACACCTCTCCCGGGAACCATTAACTTGAAACACGGTTTAACAGTCGCGGCGCGCTCTCGACTCGCGTCAAAATTTCTCCTGGATTTCTCTCGACGCGAAAGGGGTGAATGCATAATATCTTAGAATTCGCAATTCGTCTGTCGTCTCGTTTCGAAAGCGACGAAGAATTATTGCCACGGCGACGGTGTTAATTGCCCGGTTAATTAAAACGATACGTCGGATGTTTAGCATCGTGCAACGCTTTTCTAACGACCTCACTGATTTTCCTCCTCTCTGTTTCAGGTAAGTGGCCACCGATGATTCGCGGGTGAATGTTTCCGTTTCTCAGTTTTGGTGAGTAGAAACGATTTCTCTCTCTTTCGTATATCTTTCGTAATCGACAAACTCGATTAAGAAATTTCGATTTCGATAAAAGAAATTCGCCGAACATTCGGAGAGCTGTTAGGGAAGCCCTTGCGGGGATATTTTTGATTCTGAGCGACAATTGCGGCTCTTCGGTAATAATAGGACTCATTCAGAAGTCCGTCGAGTCAAAGAAGTATTCATTGAGAATTCTAACGAATCTGGCTTACATCTGGGACAGGCGCGGAACAGTATTCCCGTTTCAGAGGCGTAACAGTCTTCATCGTATCTTGGGTGATCCTCGACTAGAACCTCGCTACTGTAACAGATTTTTATGGTCAGTGTTGATATTTCGTGGTACACGAAAAACGTTAGTGTTAAAGTGTTAACTTTGAAAGAGGAGACGTAGGAATTTGCTAAATTTTAATTGAAATCTGCTCAATGTGAAATTTTAGTTAAAAATCTGTGCTCTTTCAAGTATCACTCGTTACATAGTTAATATAACGTTAACATATGTTATATATTATAACAGATTTTTACGATTGGTATTGATACTTTGTAGTATACGAAAAACGTAAGTGTTAACTTTGAAAGAGGACGTAGGAATTTGCTAAATTTTAATTGAAATCTGCTCAATGTGAAATTTTAGTTAAAGTCTGTGCTCTTTCAAGTATCACTTGTTACTTTATTAATATAATATTAATATATGTTAGTGTTAACATAAAGAAGACAATTACTGAGCCAAAATGTCCAAAATCAAAAGAACCGGTCGAATTAATTATGTTTTTCTGAAAAACATGAATCTGCATAAAAATCGAGTCCAACGATTGCAAATACCATCATATTGAACAAACTTCAAATAGTACAAATGGAAACTAATCCCCAAACTTAGAATCGCCTCAATTCACGATATACTTTCTCGATCATCATCAGATTGCAGATCTCGGTCCAATTTCTGCAAGCTCGATCAAGAAAATAAAAATGTACCTCTACTGTTGACCACTTGCGCTGGCAACTGATTGCGGACCATAACGAGTGACCAAACCGTATACAATAATTCGTCGGTACGATATCACTGGATAGAAATTGTTGTGAAGTAATAAATTTATTATTTGTTTTACTTAAATATACTTAATACCGAGATATATATTTAAAAGTGAGATATATATATATATTTAAAACTGAGAAAATATTACAATTTTGGAACAAAAAATTCTCGACGCGCGTGGCACGCCAGTCCAGCGCAAGAGGTTAAACGTTGCCATTGTATTTTTGATATTTTGTACATTGTATGATATATAATTCGTGCGTTATTTACATTCTCAAGAATTCCCATAAATCCACTCTATGATCATCACTGCTCTTCACATTTCCGAGTGAATTGCACCCATATACACACGCACACATACACACACATACACACACGCACACAAACGCGCAGAAACAGAACGGTAGAACGGTTCTCGATCGAAGGAGAAAGGATCGAGAGTACGATCTGATGGAGAGTACGATTTGATGGAGAATGACCGGGGAAAACGGCACCACCCCGTTGCTTTTAATGAGCATCGCGCCGCGTGCTCGATCCTGGGTCATTGTCTGATCCGGTGGGTGGAAATTAATGCGGTGTTAGGTTGGCTATCCGATCGCGGATAGCCAACGATATAATAAGATGTTTAAATATGCGACCTAACACCTGCGCCACCCCGGCCGTATATTAGCATTTTTCGCCGTGGCGCGCGGAAACAATGGAACCTCTATCGTGACTTACCTTTTACCGCGGACGCGGAAACCACGGATAGTATGGCGTTCCCTGTGTTATCACTCCGTGTTCCGTGGTACACGGTGCCCCGTGAGTCATTTTCCAGTGATCAGCCGATCGCTTCGGGTTAAGTTATTAAATGGTAACGTATAGTGCCTTTGTGAGGAGAGGCTGTTACGTGGAACGCGTGGGATTCGTGAACCGGTATCTCGCGCCTCTCTGCACGCGCACACGCACTCTATGGTATTAGGTGTACAAGTAAAAAGGAAAATCAGCATAAAAAGAAAAGTTCAGTAATTTAAATTACTATATAATATTTAATAATAATTATATTTGTATTTATAATATTTAATATTATATATTTATGTTTATTTATATTTATAATATTTAATATTATATATTTATGTTTATTTATATTTATAATATTTGATATTATATATTTATATTTATTTATATTTATAATATTTGATACTATACATTTATATTTATTTATATTTATAATATTTGATATTATATATTTATATTTATTTATATTTATAATATTTCATATTATATATTTATATTTATTTATATTTATAATATTTAATATTATATATTTATGTTTACTTATATTTATAATATTTAATATTATACATTTATATTTATTTATATTTATAATATTTGATATTATATATTTATATTTATTTATGTTTATAATATTGAATATTATATATTTATATTTATTTATGTTTATAATATTTAATATTATATATTTATATTTATATATAATATTTAAATTATTATTTAGTAATTATATTATATAATTAAATATTATATAATAATTATATCATATAATATTTAATTGTTTCCGAAGAGAAGTGGTGGGATTTAATATGTTTGAGAAGACTGTATTCCCAGTAATCGATGATATCTTACCATTTGTATAATTATCGCAACAAGTTCGTGTTGAAGTAAGATAAGTCAGATTTGAACGTGATTTTTTGTTCAGAAAATATCGTGACGCAGATACATAACTTGTTGAAGCTCTACAAGTAAATTCGTATGCTCTGAATAGTGACATTTATTGCAAAAGTGTGTCAATTGTATATACAGACTGTAATAGACATTAAACTCTAAATTTTTATGACACAAAACATAAAAAAAAAGTTGAAGGACTTGTATAATATTCCAGTTTTTTCTACTTGAAACTTCCTTCAGAAATTGATCGTATTCTCAATAAACAAGGGGAAGGAACGAGGATGAGAAACTTGTAATATGTAGAAAATAACATTTCTTCCATTACGAACTTGCAGCCACACGTTGTCAGAATTATTTATGCATTTGCTGAAATGTACATGTTCCATTAAAAATCAAATCCAAGTGAACATAGATTTCGAAATCATTCAGATAAAAAAAAATAAATCAACTTTTATTATTCACTTTCGTAATATACGCGTAATCTTTGCATATACATGTATAATCGAAGGAATTCGAAGCAGATATTAGTTGAAAGTTGCAAACAGAAAATTACTGCTAATATCAGCAGAGATTGCTTCATAAACGCGAACGTAATATAAATTCAGTTCGTTCCAGTAAGCGTTATCCTCGAAATTGTTAACAATGTCTGTTCATTATTCTAACGTGGAAATGGCGAAACGTGTGTTTCGCGTATGATCCTGCGAATGGTAATTCGTGTAATTCGTATGCGACTCGTCGTTTCTACGCGGAGAAATATCCGAGTTAGCTGTATTTGAAAAATCTTCATCAACGTATAAATATAAACCGGTTTTCTCTTACATACATATATTACAAATATAATAATTAACCCCTTTTCATATTTCACCAACTTTTTCTTGTACTAAGTTATTCTTTTCTTTTTATTTTTTAGATAACAATACACATTGTTATACGTTAACAGCCGTACTGAATAATTAACCTCTCGCGCTAGTAACTGGTTTCACGGACCATAACGAGTGACCAAACCGTGACAAAAGTGTAACCGTGCAAAAATACAAAGTGACAGTAGTTCGTCTTCTTTTCGAATTTTCGTATATCACTGGATAGATATTACTAGAGCTAATAAATTTATCATTTGTATATTTCAATATACTTAAAATTGAGAAAATATCGCAATTTTGGGCCATCCATTCCAGCGCGCAAGAGATTAAATAGAAACATTGAATGAGTCAAGGATCGTCGGTTTTGAACATCTGTTAAACAGGGAAAGAAAACAATGGAGTAATTTTCAGCTGATACACTTTTAATAACAATAATACAGAGACAATCAAAAGATAAGTCGCGCGATCGTGTGTCAAATAAATTGCACGCGATCGCAGATGCTGCTCCTCTCAAAAAAAAAAAAAAAAAAAAAAAATCGTTTCTGTCTACCATCGACGCGGAAGTTCCCTCGAACGGTTACGTTTAAACGCGCGCTGCGTGTTTTATCCTTTCGAAAGCGGAGTTCAGTGGCTGGACGAGCCGATCCATCGACCGACGAGAGGTCAACCATCGATCCAGCATCCACGTCCACGTCCGCTTCTTCTTGGCGAAGAAAAGAAAACGATGGCCACGGCGCGCGCGCTGCCAATAAGACAAAATGGCGCTCGACCGGGGAGAGGCTTGTTAATTGCAGTTTAGTGTTCTTGCTCGTAATTAGGTGCGCGGCGAGCATCTGGCCAAGCTGACCAACAGGCCGGGCACGAAGGAGAAAGAGAGCATATCGTACGTTTCTCTCTCCTGCTCTCTAAGGATAATTACTGCATCGGCATCGGCCGATTATGCTACCTGCGCTCTGCTACGTGCTTAGATGCGTGATTCGCGTGCGAGTCCTTTCGTTTGCAATTAATCCAGAGAGCCAAGGAGAGAGAGAGAGAGAGAGAGAGAAGCTGCTTTCCTCGGCGTGTCTCTCGGTGAAATCGTACTCTCGGTGTGTTTGAAAGTTGAAAATTGACAGTGACTGTCGAGATCCTTGTACGAGGGTAATTCAGTGATTATAAATATCTGTTGGGATTATCAATTAAATGATCTGCTGAAATGTGGACAGTTGGATATGCAAGATTTTATAGGCGTTTATAGGAAATCTGCGATAATTCTTGCTGAAATGAGTGTTTTGCGAGGAAACCAGGCCATCTAAATGTTTTCTCTGTCAGTGATAGTACGAAACATACCTAAAGTGACTTGAACTATTTTTTTAACAATATCATTTTTTAATGTTTCGAGATCATTGCCACTTTTTGAACGTGTATTTTTTTTCTATTCCATTGCGTGGCTCATGAAAAAATACATTCGGATATGACGTTCGTGGCCTTGGACTTGAAAATTTTTAAATTGACGTGAAACTTATGTCGAGCGAGATTCCAGATTACAAAGTGATCTTGACAAAGCGATTTGAATAAACGCTATTACGTATTGCTGTATGAAATTTGTATCTATATGTAAATATATTTAAAGTACATATATAGAGTACATCATAATATATAGTAGATGAAACAATTTTGTTTCGTTCATAGATTCTACTTCTTCGGTGATGTTCATAAAAATTTTAAAAATGCATAAAATCCGCGTTCTCGTCACAAGTGATAAAATAAAAGTTCGTACAATGATATTATTTTCTAATCTGATCTAATTGGTGCATTTCATTTTCAATTCGTATTATCGAATCTGGTCATTTCAAAATTGTAACTACCTAAAAATTAATTCCAAGAATATATTCCTTTTTACTACTGGAATCTATAACTGTACGAAATTTAAAAAAGTCGTGATATTTATAATAAACTATTGCGTGGTTCTTTCATGGGTTAATTAGGTCTTTTTAATAATTTTAATAATTTCTAATAATTCTAATAATTTTTTTTTAAGTCTATATAAAAACAGAAGTCAATATTTTTCAATAAATTATATCTAATAATTTTTTTTTAAATCTATATAAAAACAGAAGTCAATATTTTTCAATAAATTATATCTAATAATTTTTTTTTAAATCTATATAGAAACAGAAGTCAATATTTATAAATAAATTATATCTCGATATGATTGTCCAAGATCACACGTGCACTGCACCCTATAATTCTTTTGCAATTTTAAAGTTATTAACATACATCAAGTCGAAGGACAACGTTGTCCAAATATTATAAGTTTCCTATACATTACGAAGAAAATTGAACAACATTGTAGAAAAATGATGGAAAGAAAATGGAAACGTTGTTTCATTCTGACGCAAATGTAAAATAGCCATTATCATCGTCATTACAAACAAGATAAAAGAGAGAAATTAAGATAATGGATCAAAATATATCTAGTCGTGAAATAAAAATCGACTAACGTTTATACATAATCATTTAGTGCAGCCAATATAACGAACAATTATTGCTACATTGCAGATAATTATCGAATCCACTCTCCAAGATTTTATCTCCTAGGCGATTTAAAAGAAATTTCGCATGTCCGAGACGAAACAGGATTCTTGTCTTTTGTACAGTTTTCACATAAGAAAAAGAAGCGTAAGATAATTCGCGTTAAATAAGAAAAAGGACAAAGTCAAATCGAGTTTATTCAATATAGTAACCAATTAAATTTCTTAACAAGGGGCTCGAGAGAAGTTTCGCTCGGATAACGATACTTGCTCGAGCGTAAAAAATGATCGAGCAAGTTTTTCAATTACCAAAAAAAGAAAAAAAAAAAAAAGAAAGAAAAAAATGCTTCGACGTGTAATCGAAAAGTAAAGAAACGAAAGTTACCGCCGGCCAAGAAATTCCCGCTAATAACGCCGGACAATTAAACTTCCCCGCGAAAATATTTCCCTATCCGAGCTAATCTAATCTTTTCAATTACCCTTCAAAGAAACACGATCAGAGCTTCCGCCTTGTCAGCTCGAACTTCGCCATCTTGGAATGTTGAATATTTATTACTTCTAGAGCGTTAAATTGGAGAAGATCGTCGTTCCGTTTACGCAATCACGACTGGAAACGGACAGTTTCGGAAGCGGATATCGGTAGAGCGACGGCGTAGCCGAGCAACCGCGATCTTCGTCTATTTTTCGCACGATTTCGACGCGCAGCGTGGCGTGTTCTCACTTTGTTGACGCGGAAATCTTGCGCTCGGGTGCCGATTCATTTCGATCATCGGTCGGCGTTGATCGACCGGCAGGCTTTCTCACGAGAATCGGCACTTCGTTCCTCGAATTATACGCTCGTTACTCGTGTTTGACGAACCTCTGATCTCCCTCGGTTAATTATCGAATTAAATGCCACGAGGAAACGAACGCTACGATTTCTCTAAACCTGTCGTCGCCGCGTTGCGCAACGACGACTCGCGAATAGGAAGAATGATCGACCGATCGAGAAGCGGAGAGCCGCGCGCGGAGATTTGAGGAAGTTCGACGCTGAGACGGAAGATTGATTGACGAAGGCTTTCGGCGCGAAGTGAAGGAACGTGGAGATCGGTAAGATCGTAAGGGGGTTAGAGAGAAGAACTGTGACCACAGACGTTGTACACGCGGTGTCTCGTAAATCGTGGACGACCGATTAGGGGATGATTGCATGTGAAAATTTCTCTCTCTTTTTTTTTTATTCTGCCTCGTGAATGTATCTATTTTGTACGTGAAAAAATTTTTCATTTTTTTAAGCATAAAAGTTATATATATAATATAAAAATTAAAAGTATATATATATATATATATATATATATATATATATATATTTAAAATAATATAACATACATAATTTTTATACTAAAAATACGTAATTTATTTTTTATATTATATATATATATATACTTTAATAATAATATACATATATATATATGTATATTTTATTTATAATTTATATATATTTACATATATATATATATTAATACCATAAATATATTATACATATATATATTTTATTTATATTTTATTAATAATTTATATATTTTTATTTAGATATATTATTTAAAAAATAATATGTATAAAAATATAAAATATATAAAATATATATATATATTTTAATAATATATATATTATTATAAAAGTATATATATATATATATATATTATTATTATAAAAGTAAGTATATATAAGTATATAGAATTGATTCAAATATGGTATTTTTATGAACAATATAACTTTTATAATATATATATATATATTATAAAAGTTATATTGTTCATAAAAATACCATGTTTGAATCAATTTTTTCTAATACTTTTAAACAGACGTTAACAGTTAAATATGCACTAAATTTTTCATCCCAATTTTCATCAACCTCTGTTTTAAATTATGTTCCTTCATCGATGAAGTATCACCACGTACTTTTAATTCAATGAATAATCGATTTCTTGAAACAGATCCGGCAATACTGTCAATATTGTTTAATTTTAATTCTCATCGTCAGTAGTGCTGCGGTGAAAAAAACCTGCCTAAATACGACAGGATGTGACAAGAAAGATGGTAATATTTCCGTGGCTGAAAAAAATTACATTGCATACAATGGTTCTAGCCAGTGGGAATAAAATCGTTCGCGTGGACGATTCGTAATGTCGCCGAGTTTCGCCGATTTCTGTACGTTACGTTGTACGAACACGACGTATAGAAAACCGTATATCGCATAGGTGTGCCACGCGAGCGATTACCGGACAAGCTGTGAGCCGCGGATTATTTCTCGCAGTCCCGTTTTTCCTCTTTCGCTGGATTCCCCGGCCTGTTGCGTTCCCACTTGCTGGAACACCGAACGTTCACCGATCTTCCTTCCCTCGCCTTCCCTCTCCCGGTGAGAACATTTTCGAAACGATTCCACGACTCTCTGACCAACTGGCGAGTTGATGTTTCGATTCCTTTCTCTTTTTATTCCTTTCATGGTTCCTTTTTTCTCTTTTTTCTTTCGTTTTTGCTCCTGGAAATACCGAAGGTTTACAGACCGGATGATTCGCTTAGATAAAGCTACAAAAAATATTTGCAATGTAGAAATCGTGGATACGTGGTTTAATAATCCTCGATTTGTTCCTGTTTCTATGGGAGGTTACTGGAAACGGTTAGAATTCCAAGTCTGAAAAAATAGCTTGAAATTTTTAATTCACGGTTATTCGGAATTCGTAAATGCTCCAATTTTTTTCGAGATCCCTGAGCCAAATGTATATATATATATATACATTTGGCTCATATATATATATATATATATTTATAAATTATAATAAATAACATAATAATAATATAATTATAACAAATAATATAATAAATTATATATATAATTATAATAATAATTTATTTATTATTATTATAATTATAATAATAATATATATATATATTCTATAGAAAGTACTACGTATTAAAATACAAAAATATCCGCACACAGACACACAGAGCCAATACCGAGGAAGCATTTTCTATCCCGATAGAAGCAAATAGTTTTCGAACACGACGATGACGTACATACACAGCGATATTTAAAATTAACAGCAGTTTAGTTACAGTTTATATTGTTGGTGCAACATACGTTTAATAATTCTTTATTTATCACTCGGCACGCATGAATTTCACTAAATAAACTTTGTGTCTGATTCAAATAGAGTTAAACTTGAAAAGACAGGAATTCATAATTTAAAAATTTTATTACTGTTCTATTCAATCGATATACGTGTGTAATTTATTATTGTCTCGACAATATAGAAATGCTTCTGGATTATTTGCCATTTCTTCGAATTTCAAATTAATATTATATGCACCATTTACTTTCGAAAAGAAGTCCATTATTATTTTATTATTTTTATTTTGAGGTAAAACTCGAATCATAAGTTGTTTATAAATAAAAAGTTCGCGTTGGAGTTTTCTCAGTTTCCTCAGAAAATGGACATGTTGTGTCGACATTGTGATTTATACAATTCTCTATTCATCTCCCTGCGTTTCTAAAATTCGAAATTTTCAGTATATGTTGGTATTCAGTGTATTCAATTTGACTGTAGATTATAATTGAACGATATGTTAAATTGAAATTGAAAACGGTTAAAAACTTTAACATAGTACGCGTAAGATTTTCAATCTGACGGAACGCAATTCCCTTGTTTTGACAACACTCCGGTGTGCATGAACCTCGCGGATACTTTTAACGCTAGATCCACGCTATCGATATCGATTCTACTCGCGGCGAGCGGCCGTGGAAATGAAATAATTACAGCCCACGCTGACACTATAATTCCCTTTATTAAGATCCGTACCGATAGCAGGAAGATAGCAGGTGTTTGAAGCCTTCAACAGGATCAACCAGCGTCAGTCTTATCTTTCGCGCGTTGAGAACGCCTCTTGACGGCGTGGACGTCGCAGATACGCGTAAAAACCTGTGTCATTTATAATTTTCATCTGATTTTAATCCCTTCGAGATTATCGGGACGATACATCAACGATAGGGAATGAATTCTTTACGTTTATCTGATTCTGAGCTCGATTGTAAATGTATTATCATTGTATCTGTCACTATATCGAAAAAAAATTGCACTTTCAATTAATCGTGTTATTTGACTTGCTTTTGTCAATTACTATTACGCAGAACTGTACGTTCCAATTCCAATTCTGGAATATTTTACGTTCGATTCCATTGAAATGCTTTACACCTTTTTAGAATTATGATTAATTACTTGTTTATTTTTTTCACTATATTTTCACTATATTCTTCGTACTGTTAACGTAATATTACTTTATCAGAATGTTCTCACGTTAACATATCGATGGATAAACTTTTTCCTTACATGTACATACATGTATAATTTTCTTGTCATCTGATTATCACATCTCACTTACGAAAATATCCTAAATCTAATTTCGTTTTTACAAATCAGAGGTCGAACGCAGACAGATCACGTTAGAACGACTTTCTAGCGAACAAAATGGCGATCGCGTAATCGCATTATCAGCGACAAAATTCTAGTATAATTGGTTGATCATAATGTGACCATTTATCACTCTGCTAGTAGGTGTGATTTCTTTCTAAATGATGACTGACAGTTCAGTCACACATTGATCATCGTGACTTTAAAATAAAATGAACGTTGCATAAAATAACGTTACATAATCGTGTCAATTGATGTCAAGAAAAAAGATTCAGCTCGAAAGTGCCAAGGAGAAGTGGAGGCAAAAGAAGGAAGAAAGCAAAATTCTCTAGAAGAGCAAACTGTCCTCTTGCCGAAGGCTTGCCGAACGAAAATATAGAGATGTACTCGGATATACGGGGGCAATTATGCGAGAGGCATGAATAAAACTCCGGTTGCCTGTGTTGTTTTAATAAATGCAAAACTCCCGGCTGAATATTCATGCCGTTGGCGGGTGGCTCCTTTTGTCGTTTGTGCCTCTGCCGCCGTCCACCACCTGGAAAAATGGGGAACCGACCGAAGGGAACATCCTGGCTGCCCTATTTCATAAATACCCCGGGACCCTTGAATTCTAAGTAGCTTTGAAAATCTTGCCAACCCTTCCCTCGCCGTTTCTTCCTTTCAACAATTTGTTCCACATTCTTTCCCCCTTATTTCTGTCCCCTTTCGCCTACGTGGCAAGCGGCAATGAAATTTTATTACGTTTCACGATTACGTCGGTGTCCAAATTATTAACTTTTTTAAATTCTAATTTGCCCATCAACTTACTTTTCATCGACTTTTCATTTGTTCGTAATTCCTTCAGTTTCTTTTAATCTCTGTCCCAGATACTATTTTTTGTTAATTACTATCTCACACTCTCTTTTTATTATTTGTTTCAGTTTTTCTTCATCTCCATCTCAGATACTTTTTCTTATTTTTTTTTTTTTTTTTTTGAATTGTGTGAAATGAATTTCTGTTGTGATCATATTTGTTTTCAAGCCCTAGTTTGTTGATTAATTACTTCTTATTGATTATTCTTTTTAATTTCGTCAGTTTTTCTTGATCTCTGTTCCATATACTTTTTGTTAATTATTATTCCCAATCTCTTCAGTTTTTTTCTCATTTTCATTTTAGATGCTTTTTCTTATTTCAAGCATTGCGATTTATCTATGTGACTGTGTTATGAAAGTAATAATAAAATTATTTCTTGCAAAAAGTGGTAATGAAATTTTACTTTTACTCTTCCCTCCTGTAGCGATATTTCATTCGTATGCCTAATAGTAGTTCAGGTTCGAATAAATGCATTCGATTCAACCAGTAACAGTTCATTTAACCAGGCTTCAATTGAAATTTGTATGTGTAGGAGTTCTATTTTATAATAAAATGAGTTCTTTGCCACTAATTTTCAACGCTGCATTGAAGCAACGTTTCGTTTGCAATTGCTTTCACCAATTTGTATCATCGAATTCTGTTTCTTAACTTTGTGACTGTGGAAATATTGGATGAATCATTTCCTGCTATAACAATAAAATAAATTGGTAATTTTTTAACCGGTAAATTTATTTTAAAATTAATAAAATTACTAGAATCGAAATTAATAAAATTACTAGAATTAAAATTAACAAAATTACTAGAATTAAAATTAATAAAATTACTAGAATTAAAATTAATAAAATTACTAGAATTAAAATTAATAAAATTACTAGAATTAAAATTAATAAAATTAATAAAATTAATATTAATAAAATTACTGAAATTAAAGTTAATAAAATTACTAAAATTAATAAAGTTAGTAAAATTAATAAGATTAACTTAAAATTAACAAAATAAATAAAATTTTCTTATATTTTGCCTTATATCACGATTGGCCTACCTTGTATATTTACATTACGACTGGTACAATATATTCTCTACTAAGATTATTTTTACAAAGTTAAAGAAATCCAAGTAACCTAATAATAAATCGTTTCATCTGCGAAGGAAGAACGTTAAATTAAAAAATACCGCGGCTCTTCGCGCATCCTTTCCCCCGCTTTGTTCTCATCGGCGACTCGGCGTACAATTCCTCCTGTAATATTGTGCAAGATCGTACAAACGAACGTTCCATTAAATTCCACAAACGAGGTCGCGCGGCCACTTCTTTGTTGAAGCTCTCGTTCTCCATCTGGAAGCAGAGAGACGCGCAGGAGCGTCGTGCAGCTTTTATTGATGATATCGCTACTATTTCTGGCCGAGGGAACGTATGGTTGACCGTTTATCTCTATCGTTGGCTGGTTACACGGCTGGTCATTAAGCCGAAGATTAATTAAGTTAAAATCACACGTAACGGCCTCTCGCGCGCGGTTCATCTCTTTCGTCGATGGCCTCCCTTTTAATTCGACGAGGAAACGAAACGGGAGAGCGATCTACCGGCCCGTACTACGGCCGTGGATTGATGCCTGATTAATCGACGCGATCATTCAGCCGCGCGGTCGTTTAATGATAATTAATAAACGCGTTTCGCCGGCGAGGACGAGGTGGCCTCGCGCTAGCGAAACATTTTCTATCGATAAAGATTTTACTTGCAAGATTGGACTGATTGGTCATTTTGTCATTTGTTAAGAAAATGGAAGGTGGTGCAAATTCTAAGCAAACTTGAAGACACAATGACGACAGTAGAGAGATCGAACAGTTCGTAATTGTCATTTAAGTATTGATTCACGATTATAAATAAAGGACTTGAATTATTAATTTTTCTTTCGTCATTTTTTTATTAATTTTGTTTGTACAAGTGTTGCGCTTATGACATTTCGCAGTGGAAATAAGAGTATTAAGTTTACACAAATGTTAAGGTGAAAAATAAGTATCATTTTTGGGTTATATAGAGTTTCATTTAATTCGTATATCAAAGAGTTGAAACACTGACCTGATTTCTTAGGTGATGTTACAATAATCGAATGGTGGAAGTAACTTGAATTTTATCGAATGACACCGTAGTTATTTTTGGACCTGTCGCTCATTTGTGGCAACAACGTAATCGAATTTCGAAAAAATAATTTTAGGGAAAACGATATTTCGTCGATTTATATTTCCTACATTTATATTTCTTCGTATTAATTTTATTGTAACTTGACATCAAAATAATAAACTCATAGTGAACGTGTCGTCAAAATATAGCAATTCATAGTGAATTTTAAAGGTACGTTTACAGAACTGCACGTTAGCTAAAAAAATTGTACATTTTGAGTTATTTCAGTATTCAACGTCAAATTTAGTTCTATAATTGTGGAATTAATATTAAAGATTGGCTCGCGGCAGATTTTATATTTTCACTAATATAGTTAAACAAATTCGTTTTCATGTTACTCTACTTTTCGCACATCATATATACATATATACAATTTATCTGTGTTTGCACCTTCAACTTTTCCACAAATGCACAACAGAAGAACTGTCTCAATCGCTTCGATTTCCTCAAATTTCAGTACCGTCTTCACGTGCTTCGTGCAACTAATGATGCCCCGTATAGACGTCTATTAAATGAGGCAAAAAAAAAAAAAAAAAGAACATAAATATCATTTTGCAATAATTACCACTTCTATCTGTCTTTTCACTTGCCTTGTTTGCAATAAATCTTATGGACACCCCGTGTGTCGCGATTGTCGTCTCGATCGCCAGCGAATCCGAACAAAGGGAGAAACCTCTCGAAGAGCGGAGAGGAGCGTATGGGGACCTGTACGCGCGGCGGCTTATCGATAACGTGACCGGGCGTAATGCTCGCATCGCGAACGGGGCCGTTCGTGCACGCGGGATCCGCATTATCTGGAATGCACAGCTGCCGACTCCCACACATCCGGGTCCTCGGGGGTTGGGACGGTGTCGAAGAGCAGAGCGGGGGCATGGGTGGCCGAACAAAACAAAAACTCCAAACCGCGATACTGCATCGCGTGATCACACGTGTGGCATGTTAATACACAATAAGAAATTAAGAACGTGGCTGCATTCTCTGCCTCGCTGGGAATCCCGAAAAGCTCTCCTGCCCTGTCCTGAATGGTGTTTCGTTCGTGTGTACGATGCGGTTCCCCCCCCCCCCCACCCTCCTCTCCCTCCTCCTCGTCCGTGTTTCAAACTCGTCCGGCCGAGAGAGAGAATTGGCCAATAAAAAACGACCAACCGCCGTTAATTCGGTAATTAAGATAATTCTCGGCCGCGGAACGGGCCGTTTCGTTTGCATTTGCGTTTTCGCCCCTTTTCTCGCATCCTCTCGCAATTCTCGTTTGCATGTTCGCCTCGTGCATGCGCTTTTCGTGATTTGGCCAAATTTTTGCCATTTTTCTCTCTCTCTCTCTCTCTCTCTCTCTCTTTCTTGCCTTCTTTCGATGCGGCTTTTGCTTTATTTTCTTCTTTTTGGATAATTGGGGTAATTGAAATGGGATATGTTTACAATGTCGTCGATTGGTTCGTTTCTTTTTTTTTTTTTTTTTTTTTTTTGAGTTTGAGAAGAGGAGAAGTTACGACTTTGCTCCCCCTTCGTTTTACACTCTGCTGAATCACTTCTGTTGGTAAATTGTCGAAGATGTCGTTGTCGAGAATCGATTTATCGTGCATCGTCGTTCGTTGTTCCGTGAAGACGCGGAGATTACCATCGTCTCGTGATCTCTATCCACGATAAAATTAGTTTCTTTCGATTTTATAATCGTTTGTTCGCGTAATAATTAAACGGCGAATCTTTGTGCGCTCGTAACTGGAAACTGGAAAGTATAAGAACGCACGTAACGCGTTTCTGTACGTATGAAACATTCGAAGTATGAAACATTTCGAGTATTTATTCTAATACAACATACAGTAGGATAAAAACAAGTTGGATCCAGATATGTCATTTCTTCAGCTATGTTCGAGAAATGTACAAAAATGTTAGTAACGATTCATTGAAGCAAACCGGAATCATTATTATTATTATAAATAAAGGGCAGGGTTCAGAAAGACAGCACCGGATTTTTTAATGAAGAATTACAAAGTAAAAATAATAACAATCGTAATTTGTCGAATATGCCTTTTCTGAATTTTCATCAATTATTCCAACTTTTTTTTTTGAGGAGAAAGTTACGCTTCAGAAGAACATAAATTTATACAAAACAATTTTAGTAGGAAATTCACTCGGTTATGAACGAAGCGCTGCAGCTTAGAACGAAACACCATTTTATATTATTTATAGATCAATTTAAACGAGCAATGTATTATTTCATAGATCAATTTAAACAAGGGGTTTACGGCAAAATTTGGATGCGATGTTTAGATACGAGAGCAAACGCCAAACACGGTTGGAAATTAACACAGACCGTTCGTGTGAGTTGCA
Organism: Frieseomelitta varia; assembly: GCF_011392965.1. Lineage (NCBI taxonomy): Eukaryota > Metazoa > Arthropoda > Insecta > Hymenoptera > Apidae > Frieseomelitta > Frieseomelitta varia. Next base: position 413,362 of record NW_025110040.1, on the reverse strand, counting down.
AGAAAAATTGAACACGTAAACTTGACGATGAATTTGCCAAACTTAGTCCAACGTATGTATAATTCTCCACGAGAACGTTAATCCTCTCAGGTAACGTTTTTTAATTAAATTGAATCGTACATTAGATTCAAATAGGTTGTAATAAAAATTTTGTAATGAAATAGAATGAATTATAATAAGAAATTATATATATATAATTATAATTAAATTATGTATAATTATAATCAATTATTTTAATTATATATAAATTATAATTGATTATGCAATATTTAATTATTAATTATTATAGAGTGCATAATTAAATAATCAGTTTTTGCAATACTACAATCCAATTCTTCCTTCGACGACCGCGAGTAATTCAATCTCGAAGCCTCGAGTTCCGATTTCTGTAATCAGAATTGAATCGTGAATTAAAATAAAATAAATTAGGACAAAAATTTTGTAACAAATTGAAATGAATTGTTGCATCGAAACTATAATTTATGGGTTTATTATAATTTAAAGCGGCCTGAAAATCATATTTTCAATTCGCGCTTTTACATTTCACGTGATTTTCCAAAACTTCGAGAACCCCGAGAATAATTTAATAATTCCGTAGCCAGATCCGGATTCTTCCGCCGGCAGAGTGGGTCAACAGAGGAGGACTAATAGATACTAACATCAAGTCATATCTAAGGAAAGTAGAGAAGGAAGGGACGTTAAAAGGATCCCTTTCAAATAATTACCCGACGACCAACAGGAGACGTAGTCACGAAAACACGCGAGCCTACGATCCCTGCGTGTACGCGACGCCACACAGAGAGAAATTACTCGTCCAAACATCTCGGAGATAAGGGCGACGTTCCAAAGAGACGGTCGCAGGCTGGAAAAGCTGGCGTTGCCGCGGGATTAGTCCGTATAGGAGACTCTGCTGAGACTCGGCAAACAGAGATTTCGTTTAACGCCGAATGGGGCGGGACAGCTACCGGTTCGATCAAACAGCCGCGCAACAATGAAAGAGGAGAGGTTTTTCGGCGCGTTTTTCGGAGAAAACGCTGGCGAACGAGAAGGAACGCGGCCGAAAAGGCAAAGCCCGGGAGCTCGAGACACGTTAACGACCGCGCAGGTGCTAATTGCAGTGGCGGCGAGCCAAGGCCCCGACGACGATCCTGAGGACAGCGCGAGCTAAACGTTTCGGCAAACAGTCTTCTGCCTGCCATCTAACAGGGCAAACTCTTAACGTTCACCCTTTAATCAATGCTCCGGGATTGGGACCGGGAATTTTGCTCGGGGTGGGGGGAGGAGGTCTCAACCTCTCTTGGCCGCATTTAAGAGCGTGTACGTGTCCACGTTGTGTGTCGCTGGAACGACGCGATGATCGATTGTGTGATTTCAGTATTGATTAATGATAGACAAAATTTTATGATTTGTTAGTCTTTTAAAGAGATTTTTAAAGAGATTATATAATTTTTAAGATTGTTTATATATATATATATATATATATAATTATTAAAAAGAAAAAATTTTTAATTTTTTAAAATATGATATATTGATTAAATTAGTAGTAATATATGTATAAAATATTAATAATTATATATATATATATATAAAATTATTAAAAAGAAAAAATTTTAATTTTTTAAAATATGATATAATGATTATAATGATTAAAGTGTGGTGTGTAGTAGTAATAAATGTATAAAATATTAATAATTAAATATATATATATAGTTTTTAAAAAGAAAAAATTTTTAACTTTTTAAAATATGATATATTGATTAAATAGTAGTAATATATAGTATAAAATATTAATAATTATATATATATAAGAAATTAGGATTTACGTCGACGACGACAGAGTACGCGTGCAGTTGCTGTAGAATCGAATTAAATCGTAAGAAAATAACACTAGATTTTTTTTTTTTTTTGAAAAATAAATAAATTTATTTTTATTGACATGATTTAGGAAACTTGATTTAAAAGAAAGAGAAACAGAAAATATTTAATCAAGATTATTTTATAACTTGATTAATTAACATTATTTATGAAAAAATCATAATTTTTTTATTAAAAAAAAAAAAAAAAAAAAAGAAAATATGTAGGAAAAATAAAACGTAATTTGAAGAGTGAGTGTATTGAAAAAAAATGTACGATTTTGCCTAAAAAAAAGAAATCAAACTTGACTTTCGAACGCCTTCTGCGTTAAAAATGATTGACGCTCCTCTCGAAACCATTCAACCTTCGTCCGAAACATCATTTTCACGTAATTTTTAAAATTCGCTTTCGCTCTTAGACACGTATCTTCTACCTTTAATTACCGCGTATCTCCTACCTTTCTTTTTTTTCTCTCTTCTCTCACGTTGAAGTTACAGTTCACTCACGTCGAGAGCGAGGAACGAAAAAGATACAAAGTATAGAAAATGTCTCACTTTGTCGAGGCGACGGCCGATACGTATCACGAGGCAACGTAACAATGCTTAATCTGACTTGTGGGAATTCATCTGTAATCCGCGGCGTATTATGACTGGCGAGACCCCCAGTAACCGCGCTCATGTTTTACAAATCGTCGCGCGTTTCACACTCACTTTGTTGCATCGGCTCGCAACGTCGCGCGCGTCGACTCGATACTACGTTACATACTTACGAGACGTATGCGTGCCGAGATCTCGGCTGACGATGATAAAGCGTTCACGCCGCGCCGCAACACCTTCAGCTCTCTCGCACTGTTTCTTCTGACCGATAGAAACCGTTCCCTCGAGAAGAAATTAGCTGAGATTTGTCGTGGCTGCGAGGTGAATTTTGTATCCGTGATATTCAACGTTCCTATTAAACGTCCGGCGAGAGGGAATTAAACGTTTGATCGGTCATTAATTCTTCGTTTCGCCGAGATTAATAGCTCGGTTGTTTTGTCAGAATTTTATTTCCGAGGTGCGATTTCGTATCCGCAACGTGGATTGATATTTGACGGCGTGGATTCTTGAAAACATTCACAAGGTTATTTGTCGAGGGAATTTCTTTCATTTCGGTTGGAGGAAATCGTCTGCAGGTTTAGGTTAGGTTTGTATATATGTATTGAAGAGCATATAAAACATGTAGATATTCGCATGTTGTAGTCAATAAATGTTACTCTTTAATAGAGTCGAATTCACGAATATTCCACGCGAATACTTCTGTTTCAGATTCGTTTTCTACTGTCGTGTTAAATACGCGTGTAACAACGATCATTTTGAACACAATAATCTAGATAAAACATAGATGAAACTTAAAATAAATAATTTTTACGACAATTCTCCGTAAACATTTTGTCCACGCTTCGTACATTGCGTTTTAACAAATCTATCAACCGTTCAATTTAAAAAAATTTTAATTTTGGCGTTTTGTCAAAAATCAAAATATATAAATACTTATTCCTGATAGAAGATTTGCAACTCTCGTTGAAATTCGCGGCACGCGGCCAAAAAAATAAACGTTCCTCTCACACCTCGTACATTTTAACCCTTTGCGCTGGCAACTGGTCCGCGGACCATAACGAGTGACCAAACCTGTATACAACAATTCGTCGCTTTCTTTTTCTTTTGAACTCATGTCGGTACGATATCACTGGATTAAAATTATTAAGAAGTAATAAATTTATCATTGCCTGAGTTAAATTTAAGTATACTTAAATTTAAACATACTTGAATATGAGAAAATGTTAATTAAATATACTTTGAATATTTTAATTTTATATTTAGATATATTATTTATTATAATATATACTTTGAATATTTAAATTTTAATTTAAGTATACTTAGGAGAAAATATTAATGAAATATACTTTAAATATTTTAATTTTATATTTAGATATATTATTTATTATAATATACACCTTATAAATATTTAAATTTTAATTTAAGTATCCTTAGATATATATAGGAGAAAATGTAATTAAATATACTTTAATTTTATATATTATTTACTATAATATATACTTTGAATATTTAAATTTCAATTTAAATATATTTGAAACCGAGAAAATGTTGCAACCTGGGACGAAAAAATTCTCGACGCGCGGGCGGTTAATAAATCTATCAGCTGTGCAACGTGTTCAATTTAAAATTTTCGACGTTCTGTTGAAAATAAATATTAACGAGTATCACACGTATATCTGGAAGGTGTCTCGTTGTCGAAATTCGCGCGTGGCGCGCGTTTTAAACGAGCTGTCATCGGAGGGGCAGCAGGGTTGGTTCAAACGCAGCCGACCGTACGACTGTCAACGAAACTGACTGTCACGCGGCGGTGGGCCGATGGCAAAATTTACATCGCGGCGCAGCCGCTTCTCCTTTCACGCCTTATACGAGGAATGACAGCCTCGTAATCTGCGTCCTCCCACACTCTGGGCCGCGCTCTTATTCCCGGCCCTCTTCTTCCTTCTTTCTTCTCCCTTCCGTCTTTTTGCACGTCCTCCACCTTCGTTCCACGCTGCCGTCATTTATCCCGACCCGGCGTCAGCTCTCCAACGCGCTCTTCCTGGCCTGCGGCTTCGCTCCACGGCTTATTAAAAACTCTCTAGAGAGAGAAAGAGAGAGAGAGAGAGAGAGAGAAAGAGGCAGTGGTGTGTAATCGATCGAGAGCCGTTCTCCTCCTTCGATTCGATCGGATAAATTCTTACGTCTTCCGGTTCTTCTGTGACGAAGAAGATCTCGTCTTTCATAAATTCTTGGAGATCGTAGTACGATTATTGTACAGCGTGTTCACGGATTTACTGTCCAGTTTTTTTCTTGTTTTCTGACGATCTGAAAGTTATTTTGTGCATTGTTTTCTATATTAAATTGACAATTGTATTTTTTTTTTTTTTTTGTGAAAGTCTGATCTTTATTTCATATTCTGTCATTTGACCGGTAGAAATGGGTTCGTTTAGTGTTAAGAAAAAAAATAGGTGTATTTATATATATAAATATATTTAATTAAATATATAAAATTATATATGTAATAAAATAATAATATATATAATTATACATATAATGAAATAATAATATATAATTATATTATATTATAAGATTTAATTAAATATATATAATTATATTATATATAAATATAAGATTTTTATGTATATATTATATTTCATATTTGAAAGAATATCAAAGCACGTTTCCAAAACTATTCCCAAGGTTAGTATTTCAATAGTATATTTTCTACATTATTTTTGATGGTATTATACATAATGATAGGCATTTCCTATAGATAACTATAATATTTTAGGCAAAGACATAATGAAAAATATTCTTGATAATTTGCAAAATTTCTATGTATTACATACTAAATGTATGCCCAAACTTTTGACTGATAGTACAGATAAACATTCAGCTGTAATTAAAGTTCTCTGCGCGTAGATATTGGTGCGAGTATTTTAATTCGTCGACTTGTTGGCCAATGACTTTGTTTCTTAAAAATTGTCCTTTACAATTCCGACTTATGCTGCAGAGATAAATTTATTTTGTTTCTAAAAGGAGAAACGATAAATTTAGAAAGCTTGCCAGCCAAATGAATCACCTACGCACAGCAAATTATTGCGTTTGAAATCAAAGGTGTAGGATCAAAGTTAAATCAAAGACCTATACGTAACAAATTATTACGTGTTTGAAATAAAAAAATGTATTATGGGATCAAAGTCAGAGTCACCGCTCTCTACATGCAACAAATTTTTATTTATGTTTAAAATAAAAGATGTAAGATCCAAATGAAAACGAAAGAAATTATATGTACAATTATCACGTTTGAAATCAAAGATGTAAGATCAAAATCAAAATAAAAAATTTATATATAAACCAATACGTTTGAAATTAAAGATATAAGATCATAATCAAATATATATATAACAAATTATTGTGTTTGAAATAAAAATAATGTAGTATCAAAATCAAAGTCAATGATCTATGTGTACAACAAATCATTACATTCAGAATCAAAAATGAAAATAAAGAAATTGTACGTGCCAATCGTTACGTTTAAAATCAAAGATGTAGGATGAAAATCAAAGTCAGATACAACATGTACGACAAATTATTAACATTTAAAATCAAACGCGTAATAAATCAAAATCAGAATTAAAACAAAAAAACAAAAAAACAAAAAAAATTACGTACGATCAACTGTTACGTTTAAAATCAAGATCATAGTCCGAGCCGGTCGATTCGCCGCTCGACGCGCGTTTCAATCGCGGCAATCGGCCAACGTCACGCGCCATTAAGATCCTTGAGATCCGATCGCGTCATTAGCGACGATCGTCTATTAATTACCCCGCGATTAACACCGATGACGCACAATCCGTGTCCGTGTTTGTTGGCTCGGTTGCCCGTGCAGGTGATTGCTCCCGAGGAATTTTACGAGTGACCCGTCCTTCACGTCCCTCGTCTCGTGCCTCTACTCTTTTTTCATCCGCGCGCCACGAACGGTACTTTTTCTTTGGATGAATCGAATCGACGTGCCGATGATACATCATACGTTTGCTACGTGTTTCATTTCTTGAGCGAGATGTTACATTTGCCTACATATGTATACGTGTGGGGTAGCATCGACTGGTAAACACGATAAAATTATTTTCACATGGCGAAAAGTTGTCGATCGAGCGCGAGCAATCAAAAATAGTGAAACACTCGGGAAGACGTGGGGAGACTGTTGCGTTTATTTAAAATAAGATCCAGTGTTTTCGAATATTTTGTAAATATTTGAACGACAATTTTCTGCGGGTAATGTATTAATAATAATAATAGTAATATAAATAAAATATAAAACAATATGGTATGAGAATTGTTAATGTAAAATAATAAATAAGTAATATTGTTGTAATATTGAGTAAGTTAGAAGTTACTCTCTGAAGTTAATCTTTCGTTTCTCGAATATGTAAATGAATCTTTTGTATAAATTATCTCTAGTCAATTAAGTGTAATAAAAATTGTATTACGTATAGTAATATTATTATATACATTGGTACACCATGATTACGTGTTTATCGTATAGGTCATTTAATTGTTGTCTAATATTGACTAATAAACTGTCGATCGGTAAAATTGTTGATAACTCAAATTAAATTATAATATGCTTTTTATTCTCCTTTCATAATTTTTCATAATAATACGTTCGAAATTCTGGGAAAGAAAAGATTGAATAGCACAGATCGCTCTTTTACTTTCGAGAATGACCGATATTATTGAATTTCATCGAATGAGAATTATTGAATTTTAGAACGATAAAATTTCCCTTATTGAGTTCCATTTGTAAAATTTTGATTCTTAGCAACTCTGATCCAAGATCACTAAAAAATTTGAGTAATCAGCACTGCATGGCTCTGCAACGAAACGAAGGACATATACTTATTTATTTCAGAAGATATTTACAACGTGTATTGTGTTATAATCAAAGTTAAGAGGCAATACTTGTTCACAGTAGACATTTCATCTGTAATTCTCAATTTTTTTTCATTCGAAAGCTTCAAATCTTTCGTGACAAAGAATTCTCTAATCTTACTTCAAGAATAGTACAAGTTCCATCAGATCTTGTTTCCCTCAATTGCCTACGAGTTTCAAGAAGAAGAAGAAGAAGATGAAGAAAAAGGACCGATCTCGAGAGCGTGTCTCTTTTTTGACGCTCGTGCTCGCGTATGTCAAAAGAGATCCTAAAAGACGTCGTTGACCCAATTACGCGGCAGAGTACAATGTATCCTCTCTTCTCGAGCCGCTCTTGGCTAATCGCCTCTCCCCTTGTCCTCGCACGTGGTCTGTGCTTGACGCGTCTGAGTAATTGTCGATGCATGCCTCGGCGATCGTCGATCCGATTTCCCGAACAGCCCGATTGTGCAAATCGGTATTTAAATTTGTCGAGTTACACGAGTACGATTCACAGTCTTGATGTAAAATGAAAGTGGCCTTTATGACTTTCAATATTAGTTTAATAGCTTCCGAAAGTTGAGGTTGACTTGACCAGATCGTAATTATACTTGTATTTGTTTGGAATTAATTTTTATATATATTTGTTTGTATAGAAATTATTTCTATAAATATTTATTATATATATATATATATATATATATATTTATTCTCAATATTTTTTTATATTTATTATATTTCTATATATATTTTTTTTATAAATATATATATAGAAATATAATAAATATAAAAAATATATATAGAAATATAATATATATATTTGTTCTCAATATTTTTTATATTTATTATATTTCTATATATATATTTATTTATTAGAACAAATATATATATATATATATTTGTTCTCAATATTTTTTATATTTATTATATTTTTATATATATATATTTATTTATTTATTAGAATAAATATATATATATATATTTGTTCTCAATATTTTTTATATTTATTATATTTCTGTATATATATATATTTTTTATATTTATTATATTTCTATATATATATTTTTTATATTTATTATATTTCTATATATATATTTTTTTTATATTTATTATATTTATATATATATATATTATATTTGTTCTCAATATTTTGCATTTCAATATACATATTTTTTCAATACTTTCAATACGTTCAATATATTTCAGTATTGAACAATACCAGTTGGGGATTAAAATTATTCCAAATTTCGTACGAAAAATCATTGTCATTTCAATTCTAAAAGTTAATCCACCGTTATCCTTCGCGTAACTCTTGACGTTGGGAGATGAACGAAAAAGGGGCCAAGCAAAGATCTGGAGATCAGATTTATAATGCTTGATATCCCTCACAATAGTTTATAGGTTGAAATGGTAAATGTGACCGACGCGCAACGCAGCAATGATAATTAATCAAGCTGAACGCCACGGTGGCGCCCTTCGTGCCGCGTAATGACAGCGCGAGCTGTGTGGTCCATCCTTGTTCATCGTGGAACTGTTCCACGAACACAGGATTACGCTGTCAACCGACGCGGCGCCTGATGTCCCAACACTCTCTTTCTCTGCTTGAGAAACTCTGTACAAACAGAATGAACTGCTTTTATTCGTTAGGGGACGAGCACGTTTGCTGGGAAATTTACTCGAAAAACGTTGCGGGAAACGTGGGCGTTGTGGCTGAGAAATCGCGCAGTCCGATGATATACGCGCAGATACACATTTCAGACTGCAACTATCAGCTCCTCAACAAGACTCATTCAGGGTATCCTATTTTTGATCTATAAGTGCACTTATTTTCGAAACTATCTGTCATTTCGAAAATGTCTCAATTGCATTTTTTTTTTTTTCTTTTTCTGTTCCAAGGTGATATACTTAGTTTGTAGATAGACACGTGCAGGAGATATGAAAGTCACTGTTATTTTTTCAAGCATAACTCTCTTTGTATCGATCGAATAAGGATCATTTTCTGTAGGAAAGTATTAACCTACATACACTGGACAACTATTTTAACTTTAACCCATTGCGCTGGCAACTGGGTTCGCGGACCATAACGAGTGACCGAACCGTATACAACGATTCCTCGCTTTCCTTTTCTTTTGAACTCGTCGATACGATATCACTGGACGCAACCTTATCATTTTCCTTGCCTGGATTACATTTGAATCTACTCAAAACTGAGAAAAAACTGTTGCAATTTCGGACAGAATGTTCTCGACGTGATTCCAGCGCAAGAGGTTTAATCTCTCTGATTATACGCCAAAGCTCGCGACGTGTCCACGTCGAAGGGAACCGAGCCCGATGATTCGGCGGTTCCTCGGAATCCTCGTGGATCACAAATTGTCGTTACACGCGCCGACGTGGAGGATTCCGGGGCTTTCACGGTTCCGTCGTTAGCCGTGGCGTTTCGCACCTGCAGCATCACCGTTCATTGTGCACCTGTCATGTTTCACACCCTTAAAACAACAATCGCTCGTTGACCGTGGCCCGGGGATTGCCGGCCGACGTGGCGGTCTTGTCTTCGCCGGCCGTTTTCTTACCACGGGCCTCGTCTCGTGGTAAAATTGCCGATTTATTTATTTATTTGCCTAGGAGGCAACAACGGGGCTACGGCCAGAGAACGCCAGAAAGCCACCACTCGTCCATTCAGCCACGGTGTTTACTCTCCGCCGCGAGGTTCGACGAGGATCGCTTCTGTCCCGAGAGAACTCGTCGCGCGATCGGCTAGCAAAGTAGCAAAGCAGCGATGGAAAGTGTTGACAGAAGTGACAAGCTGTTTTCACGGAGGGGGAGGGAACGCGTTGGGAAATTTTCGGAGAATTGTATTCGTGTGAATGGGACGCTTTGTTGCGGGTAAACATTGACTAGTTGCAGTACGTACAATGCGATACGACACAGCGTGACAGGAGTTGAGTCTGCAAGAAATACGACGGGCGGGGAGTTCTTAGTTGATAGAGAAATCCAGTGTCAGTCGTTGTTGGACTCGGAATAAAATAAGTGTAAATATGCGCGATGAACAAGCGAAATTAGGCGTCGTGAATATATATTTTTGCTATTGGCGTGTATTAAATTAAATTATCGGTGATCGATGTTTGCCTGTCGTATCGAGAAATAATTCGAAATCGCGTCTTTTGTTTCTTTTATAAAATTCAATATTTAAAATTTGCATTAACGTTGCCAATCCTGCATAAAACTGTAGTTACTTCTCTTTCTTCAATTTTTGTTTCCTCTGAAGTCATCAGTAACATTTTTCAAACGATTTGTATAATTTATGTTCCAATATAATGTTCCAATTGAATTGATTAATGGTAAATTCACGGCAAATAACGTATAGTATAATTTTTAAACGTAAATATACAAAGTATATTCAAAATAAGAGATATATTTTCAATATTTTCCGACAACAAATCTTTGTTCAGATCCTGTTTGTCTATTTTCTAAAATTCATGCGTTTGCGTCAATGATGTATGTACAATAATCGAATTTTTGGCGCACGAAATGTATCGATACTTGTTCGATAAATAGAATGTTAAATTTATCCATTTATTGATGAACTGTGAGTTGCAAAACTGTGTGCGCAATGTACATAATGTGCACAAATAGCTGCGTGAAATATGCAAAGTAGAGTATATTACAGTACAATAGTAGATGAAACAAATTTCTTTTAGTATCCTGTTTCCTTCTAGCGGTGTTCACGAAAATTTAAAAATCCACGTCCCACTCATAAAACCACATGCATTCGTTTGATATCACTGTCAATCGATACACATATCGAATATTTCGGCAAACGTTTCGATGTCCGTTTGAAACTTTGCAAATGCATTTCGATATGCCTGTAGATATTAAACTTTTGAAATTGTAGGTATTCACTTGATACTTTGCAGAAATATATTGGTGAATGGAATTACGTTTCATCAATTAAACAAAGTTTTCACAGAAACTTCATTACACAAAGCAATATTTTCGATATTTATGTCTTAGACAATATTCGATGCATCATCGACGTTATAAATTCTGATTACTAGTTGTCCCCACAGATATTTCTACAACAATTTTATCATTATTGTTACTATTGTTATTAAGGAATTACGTTTCATCAATTAAGCAAAGAGCATAAACGTTTTCACAGAAGTGTCAAGCTTCTCAATATTTTCGATACTTATGTCTTAGACAATATTCGATGCATCATCGACGTTATAAATTCTGATTACTAGTTGTCCCCACAGATATTTCTACAACAATCTTATCATTATTGTTACTATTGTTATTAAGGAATTACGTTTCATCAATTAAGCAAAGAGCATAAACGTTTTCACAGAAGTGTCAAGCTTCTCAATATTTTCGATACTTATGTCTTAGACAATATTCGATGCATCATCGACGTTATAAATTCTGATTACTAGTTGTCCCCACAGATATTTCTACAACAATCTTATCATTATTGTTACTATTGTTATTAAGGAATTACGTTTCATCAATTAAGCAAAGAGCATAAACGTTTTCACAGAAGTGTCAAGCTTCTCAATATTTTCGATACTTATGTCTTAGACAATATTCGATGCATCATCGACGTTATAAATTCTGAT
>NW_025110040.1:394250-401227 GCF_011392965.1 Frieseomelitta varia | reverse complement strand
TTGTAAATTCTGATCACTACTTGTCTCCACAAATATTTCTACAACAATCTTATCATTATTGTTACTATTGTTATTAAGGAATTTCGTTTCAGAAATTAAGCAAAGAGCATAAACGTTTTCACAGAAGTGTCAAGCTTCTCAATATTTTCAATATTTATTAGATGCATATTCGATGCTATCGAGTCAGCATCAGTCTGATCACCAGTGATCTCTCCACTGTTATCGTTGCGTTTCTACGATTCGAAGAGATCCGAGATCCCAAAGTCTGAAACAACAGCCACTGTAACCAAATCCTCGGCGAAAGGACTCCTTTTCCCCAAAAACTTTGTCCCACAGTTATCCGTCCACAAAGCTGTGCAAGTAATCAAAGTGTGTTTGTCGACGCACGGGGCGATCGACCGGTTCGCATCCCTGGAAACCGCAAACGCGATCGGAGGCCATTTAAAGTCGGGTTCGAGAAACAGGACGCCGCCAGCTTGTGCTCGAAGCACAAGCGTGACAATGGACGATCCCGTGCGAAGAATCCTTTCGCGAGGAAGCGTCGAAAGCGAGAGAGAGAGAGAAAGAGAGAGAAAGAGAGACAGCGGTCGCCGGAGAAGGGTTTATTTGCCGAGCAAACAGAAAATGCGAGCGAGGCAGTGCTCGATGGAACGTGGAAGGATGGATCCTTCGTTCTTCTGCTCGAGGGGAGGAAAGGCTGCGGCGGATCCTTGGGTGTTTATCTTGCGGGCAACTGCGAGAATGTGTTGTTTCGCGCGGAGGGCGAAAGCGTGCCCGTTTCCTCGCGCGATCGCGCTTTGACAGTCGCTGACGAGTCCATCAGAGAGCCACAGCGATATTTGCATCTTTACGAGGTGTGCTCGCGCTCGCACCTGTGTGCCTAACCACCAGCCGTTTCCGGCGACCTCTCCCCCCTTTTGTCTCCGGGCGATTCTTTAACCCAGGCCGAGACGTCTTCTAAGCCCCTCTGTCAGCCTCTCCTTTGTTTCTTTCGAACCTGCGCCAACACCAAGGCCTGTTTTCTCGCTTGTCTGTTAGGCGGACGTTCGTTCGTTCGTAGCCTGCTGTTAGCCTGATTTCGCTGGTTTGATCGTTCGATCGTTCCTTAATCTATTCATAGATGGATGACACACACTGTAATGTAATGGTGTGGCAGCGGAAGGTTTATTTGCTGTTGCAGTGACAATGAACGACTGGTTTCTGTGAGAAAATTCAACCTCGTTAAGGGTAGAGCAACGTCCAGGTTGAATTTAAATTTCTTTATATTAGGGGTATCGCTATAAGTGATGTCGTTTTCTTCAAATTTAATGAACATTGCGACATCTAGTGACAATAATTTAACTTATTATAACTTATTATATCGTAGCCTATATTCTAGTTAAATATATTGATATTTAATATGCCTACTGTCAAATTAAATTACATTACATTATATTACATTATATTATATTACATTATATTACATTATATTATATTATATTATATTATATTATATTATATTAAATTATATTAAATTATATTATATTATATTATATTATATTATATTATATTACATTACATTACATTAAATTATATTAAATTATATTATATTATATTATATTCTAGATTAAGACTAATGTATTAACTCTCAAATAAAATAAAATTTTGTACAGTATCAGAAGCCACATTACTTATGGGTGCCCCTAGTATTCAGTGCTATAGAATTTAAATTTCTTTCTGTTTTATAAAACTGTAGCATGTTGTATAAAAAACTGTTGATTCTGGGTAGCAAAAGTAGTAATGGAGAATCTTTGGAATTTGATTTCAAGAAGCAGAAAAAATACTAAAAAAGATAAAATATTACAAAATACACAACGATGACGATATATAAAATACTCGATAAATGTTGCAAAGGAGGAAAAGACAAAGAAAACTGTCAGGCAGTTTCTTGAAACATTGGAAATGAACATTTATCTTTCAATAAATAAATACACGTCGAACTTCATATTATACGACCAACGATAACACGAAAATATATTCAAGTCGCAATGTTCTTCCTCTTCAAACGAAGATTAGAAAAGGCGCAACGTGCAGCTGTGTGACGCGCGGCATTTTCCATGGAAGTGCGACACTGGCAAAACGTGAAACGTTAATTCACCACTGAAGCTTCCTTACGTGCGTTGATGGACGTTGAATGAGAGAGACGTTCGTGGTATTATCGACGAACATCCGGACTTGACATTATGCTTGTCGATACGTAATAAGTACGCAATAGCGCACGCACATGTTGAAAGGGGCTCGAACAGGTGTCACCGGTCCGTGGGAAAGGCTCTCGACGATGGAAATACCTCTGTTCATATCCACACGATGATGTCACCGCGAAGATGAAACGCGCGTTGAACGCTTGGCGTTGTGTAGCATTCTCCTTTCATTTCTATTTTGCTTGTATACGAGCGAGTCGGCTTCATTGAACGCTCTATCAAGCGGCAATTACAGTAACGTCTCGTTCTTTATTTTGACAACGATATCAAACACGGGTTTCCATGGACTTTTTCAAATTCAGCAATTAAACATTTAAAATGGACAATTGTTTTTTCCACGTATTGGAATATTAACGTACTCATCCTGGAATATTTTGTATATTTCTATACCTTTAAGTTACTGCATAATCTAGCGCACTTTCAGTTTGTTTCTTTTTTTTTTCTTTAAATATAATTTCTCTACGTGCAGAGAATTTGAATCTTTTTCACATTTTGGTCTTTCAGTCTCTTTATCGCAGCAGTGTGTTTGAAAATTTGTAAGCGTACGAATTTGCTTAGGTTGAGTCTTGACTTCTCTCGTCAATCCTCTTCTCCGCTAGTTCAAGGAAGTATTTTCATTCAGAGAGAGAAAAACTGTGTTTCTCGATTAAGATTGATGTTAGAAATTGAAAATGGAAATTACGAATATTCAATACTGGTATTTTCAAGTACAGACTTTTACGCAATATTCTTCTGCTAACGAAATTGTCGCACGTTAGTTAATTACATCGCTTTAAATAGTTACCATAATTCATATAGTGGTCGCGTTCTCCGAAAAGATAAAGGGATTACTTTAAACGATTGTTAGATAAGTAAACCAATTATTGAGAAACAGTTTGAACATTTTCACAGAGTTTCCACATATTAATATATCACTGTATAACACACTAATATATTAATATATCAATGAACAAAGGCTGTTCTCTTCTCTCAACAAAGTATTCATTGTTTTCGAAAAACGAATACCAACTACAAAAATTACATCTTACATTTACTGTACCTCCTGTAATTTCAACGATATCCTATGTAACCCGTACAAACGTCTCTCGAATCCGAGCACGAAACTTTAGATGTCGCACCGCTCTAAAGAAAAAAAANTTGAAAAAGGAAGAAAAAAAAAAAAAAAAAAAAAAGAAAAGAAAATCGCGCGATTAATTTCCAATCGGCGTCTATTACTATCCAGACATTATCCGCGCATGTTACGCGGTTGACCCTGGCTCGCGCTCAATTTCCGTCCGGTAATTAGACGCGGGGAGGCGCGTGAAGCAAATAAACGAGCAAAAGCCAAGGAGTACCCCTTATCTACGGCTTGGCCGACGATCGAATTTTACGGCCACCGATTGATTTACACGCGAGTCGAGTCGATATACCTCGTTGCATCGATGGAAAATCAGACGATTCTCGATCGCGCCTTGGAGCCGAACGAGAGAGAGAGAGCGCGCTCGTGCATTAACGATCCCGATGCACGATGTCACTGTCCTCCGCGGCAGAGGTCGCGGGTAGACGCGGACGAAGAGGGCAACGGAGACACGGTGCCGAGGGGTTGGGAGGCCAGGGGTGAGGTTAGCAAGTACCCTCGAGTATCCACTCGAAAGAGCTGGGTGGGCTAATTAGCGCGTTGCCTGGCAACCGGACGACGAGTACGATCTGCACTTTACTCCGTTCCGTCTCCTCTCGCGACCGCTCACCTCTGTCGTTCTCTCCACTCCGCCCGACCTCCGCTTTTACCACGGCTTTCCCTGTATCTCCGCGAGGAAACGTTCTCCCGGATTTTCTTTCCCGTTCCTCGTCCGCGTGGTTCTCCTGCACCGTTGATTCAAGGGAATCCTGTAATTGATCCGGCGCAGCTCCGGCTTCCGCGGTTGATCGGTTTAATTGGGCACCAGCTAGTTTCGACGTACTGTCTCTCTCTGGAGTTGGAGTTTTTTAGACTCTCGCGCTGGAATCGAGGACTTTCTGTTAACCTAACCCAAAATTGCAGTATCCTCACAGTTGCGAGTACATTGAAGTGTAATTGAGGCAAAAGGAATAATAGATTTATTACTTCGCGGTAATTTCTATCCAGAGAGCGATGCCGTGCCGACGAGCCGGTCACTCGTTATGGTCCGCAATCGCAACTGTCCAGCGCGAGTGGAGACATCACTTTCGCGAATCTGATTCTAATTCAGAGCGCGAGTTTGTCGCAGATTTATCGCAGATTTATCGCAGCTTTCTGCGTCGAGTCTCGATATAGTGTAATGAGAGGTAGTAAGAGGTAATTGCAATGTCTCGATAACTCGTACGATAAACGACAATTTCTAGCATGGCGATTAAAGCAACGCGCAATGATACGGTCGATTTAATTTCTATCATTCCCCGAGTTTATACATGGCGATCGTAATAAATTTTGTGGAAGAAAATTGCGTTGCATAGATATTTATCGGGGAAATGAAAAGCGGAGGAAATCTCGCTTTGAATGTTCTTGGTATTTATCGTAAATATTGGAATTTTTAAATTGAAATGAAAATAAAATAGTAGTAAATACTATTTATTATAGTATTACATATTAAATAAATAAAATAGTAGGAAATACTGCTAAGTAAATTACATATTAGATAAATAAAATAGTAGTAAATACTAATAAGTAAATTACAGATTAAATGAATAAAATAATAGTAAATACTAATAAGTAAATTACATATTAAATGAATAAAATAATAGTAAATACTAATAAGTAAATTACGTATTAAATGAATAAAATAATAGTAAATACTACTAAGTAAATTACATATTAAATAAATAATAGTAAATACTAATAAGTAAATTACATATTAAATAAACAAAATAGTAGTAGATACTGCTGAGTAAATTACATATTAAATAAGTAAAATAGTAGTAGATACTGCTGAGTAAATTACATATTAAATAAATAAAATAGTAGTAGATACTGCTGAGTAAATTACATATTAAATAAATAAAATAATAGTAAATATTAATAAGTAAATTACATATTAAATAAATAAAATAATAGTTAATGCTACTAAGTAAATTACATATTAAATAAATTAAATAATAGTAAATACTAATAAGTAAATTACATATTAAATAAATTAAGTAATAGTAAATACTACTAAGTAAATTACATATTAAATAAATAAAATAGTAATAAATACTATTTATTATAATATTACATATTAGAGTTTCGTTGAAGCGAGGGATCAAGAAATCATGTCACTGTACATAAATTAAATAAATAACAGTTGATATTAAACCTCTAATTCGTAAAATTTACTTCCACAAACATATACACTAGGTTAGGCTACGTCCATTTCTGTTAGAAAAAAAGAAAAAAAAAAATAGAAAACGCAACGTGCCCTTTTCTCTCAGAGAAATTAGAGAAAAACCCGGATTGATTCGTGCTCGTGCCAGGAAATGGGGTTACCAATTGAACGACGGGAACTCAACGCCGTTCTTCCCGCTTATTAATGATCCGAACGAGCGATCTTTGTTGCGTGTCTCGTTAATGCTCGTTACTTCGGGCTCCGTCGACGCGGACGTTTCGATCTCCGCCTATCAGGCCGCCGATTTAAATGCACGCGCTCCCCGTGACGGCCATTTAAGTGTCACGATTTAGAAAACTCGCGCTTAAGGGGAATTACGAGCGACTCTGACGACGACAGTTTGATTTTAGACCGGCTGCCGACGGTGAACGTGGTCTGGTTTACTTCTGCTAAACACACAGATGATCTAGCCTAACGTCTGACAAAGTACAGGTGATTATTCGATCGATCTTTGCACGATGTGGAAGCGGACTTGAGCGTTGAGGGAAGTATCGTCGATGATGCTTGAGTTGAAAGATTGACGTATCGTAAGATTTTACATTATAGAATTTATTTATTTCTATCGACGATAAGATATTTAATTTTTCTTCTTTTTGTATTTTATATTATCCCTCTGATAAGAGATCAGTAATGACATTAAGCCAGATTAAAAATTCCAAAATTAAACAACGTAAATCCACGTTAGCGTTGCTGGTGTTTCTTTTTTTATGCGTTAGATTTTCCTGTGCATGTTGTATTCTATTCATTCTTCAGAGACGTTTAATATTGACGATTTAGATTTTCGTAAATTCAAAGTATATAAATAGGAATATAACGGTAATGGCTTTAAATGGTCACACTCTGATTGCACAGGAATCAATACAGATGTTTAATTTTATCTTCTATAGTTTGTTACAACTATAAATGCACAACTGCGGTACAGTAATTAGAAAGTAGTATAATAATTAGAAATAATAACAATTTGAAAACGAATGTTATTTACAGCGGCATATTTTGCTTTGTTATCAAAAAATAAACGCCACAGAATTCTCGCCTTTCTATCTGCTTGAAATGCTGTGAAAATTTTCACAAGAAAAATGCGTCAAACTGACGAGGGTTAAAAATCACACGGACTAAAGTAGAAATTTGTCTGTCACGCGTCAAAAACGTTGCCCGAAACCAATCGACGCTACTTGCCACTCGCCTGACAGCTGTTTTGCATTTCTCGTCATCGATCGCAATTTCGCAACATCACAAAACATTATCATCTTCACTCGAAATCCTCTATCGAGGTCTCCTTTACGTTTGGTAAGATCGTGAAATCGCGTTAAATTGCGCATGTGCGTTCTCAAAATCCACTCGAGTGTCATTTTCCTTTCTTTTTTTTTTTTTTTTTTTT
>NW_025110040.1:389909-393667 GCF_011392965.1 Frieseomelitta varia | reverse complement strand
TTTTTTTTCGTTTTTCGTCTCTTGAAATTAACAGGACCGAGTTCGATCGAGGAACTCGAATCTCTTCAGCGGGCGCGCGCTATTGCCTTCGGTTTCGATTTCAAATTTTTTCTTGTTGGCCGAAAGTCGCGTTTCATTGGGACGAGGGACGGGACCGGTGGCCGGTTCGTTTAAGTGGCCGTCCCATCGACAGACCGAATGGAACGGGGTGGCCGACGAATAAGGTTTCGGAGGAATCTCTCTTTCGAGCCCCGGCGTGGCAGCATCCGTTCTCGTCTGTTTTGTCGGCGCTTCAAGCTGTGAAATTGCTCCGACTTATCATTCGGGCTAACGAGTCCCTAACCGTCACACGCTCTCTCTGTATCCTCCACCGTTGTTGCACTGGCGTCGAACTCCGTGGACGCCGTTTCCGTAAATTACCTCGCCTCGTCGTCAACAGCAATTGCAATTTCTTTGCAAACGTACGTGCATACTGTGCGAGAATTTCGGCTTTCCTTCGGGGTAATTCAGTGGTGCGATGGACTGCGAATTCTTTTGTGCCTTAACCCCCTTGCGCTGGCAATTGGTTCGCGGGCCGTAACGAGCGACCGAACCGTATACAATAATTCGTCGCTTTCTTTCCCTTTCGAACTCGTCGGTATGATATCACTGGATTGAAATTATTAATAAGTAATATACTTGTCTGTTTTGCCTGGGTTACATTTAAATATACTCAAAACTGAGAAGTCACTGCAGTTTGCGATAAAAAAACAAAGGAAAAAATGTGGCACGTCGTGGCCAGCGTAAGAGGCTAAAGTAGTGAAAAATACGTAAAGTATAACGTATCCAAAGTACAGTGATTTTGGCCTGTCATTTCTAAAAACTGCAAATTTAACAATTTGGTGTATGTATTTTATATCTTTTTTCACCGAATATTTAACCAACCGTAGCTTGGTTATTGCAATTCGAACTAAATAACGTAATAATCGGACAATATTCAAATAAATTATTTTATTCCGATTATTTACTTTAATGATATTGAGTGATTAAAATTAGTATCAGTATAATTATTATTGAAAATTGATACCCAGTAATACATGTTACATTACGAACTGACACTTGACGCAAGTTATTTTATTTCAGTGCAAATAAATGATTGCTCATTTCACTAATATGAAATAATATTAAAATTAATATCAGAACAATAAATGTTACACCGAGACTCCATTGATACTCCTTATGCTACAAATCGATGCTAGACGTACCTAATGCAAAGAAATGGAAGGCGGCGAATCAGATTTTGCTATCAAACAGCACAAACGTGTCATCGTACGAGTTGCTTCACTTCGTAATGTAATAAATAAATAGTAAAATAATCGGCTGTTGCAAAAGCATGGATCTATCGATCTTAATCAAACAGGTAATTATTTTGATTCCCTTTTCTTCCTCTCGAATTCCTATGAAGAACTTCTGTACAGCAGAACTGCTGCACGCCGGGCTTTGCTGTGCCACTTCCTCGATTGTCATACGCTCCTGATACGAAATTCGAAATTTCAGCGAAATACAGCTTCTGGTTTTCCAGATATTCCCGTTTGAATTTCTATGGTCCAACCTCTGTATCAGGAGAACCGTTTGAGGCTGGGCTTTGTCGTGCCACCTCCTCGATTGTCATATGCTCCTAATACAAGTTTCGAAATTTCAGCGTGATACAGCTTCTGGTTTTCGATTTATTCCCGTTTGAATTTATATGGTGCTGCAACCTCTGTATCAAGAGAATCGCTGCAGAGCGGGATTTGTCGTGCCAGCTCCTCGATTGCCATATGCTCCTGATACAAGGTTCGAAATTTCAGCGAAACAGAGCCTCTTTTTTTCGAGATATTCCCGCTTGCATATCTATGGAGAAACCTCTTTATCAGGCGAACCGCTGCAGGCCGGGCTGTGTCGTGCGACCTCCTTGATTGCTATATACTCCTGATACAAAATTCGAAGTTTCAGCGAAACACAGCTTCTGGTTTTCGAGATATTCCCGCTTGAATTTCTATGGTGCAACCTCTGTATCAGGAGAACCGCTGCCTGCCGGGCTTTGTCGTGCCACCTCCTCGGTTGTCATATGCTCCTAATACAAGATTCGAAATTTCAGCGAAATACAGCTACTGGTTTTCGAGATATTCCCTCTTGAATTTCTATGGTGCAACCTCTGTATCAGGAGAACCGCTGCATTTCGGGCTCTGCCGTGCCACCTCCACGATTGTCATATGCTCCTGATACAAGATAAGATATTTCTGCGAAACACAACTTCTGATTTTCGATTTATTCCCGCTCGAATTTCTATGGTTCAACCTCTGTGTCAGGAGAACTGCTGCGCGCCGGGCTTTGTCGTGCCACCTCCTCGGTTGTCATATGCTCCTGATACAAGATTCGAAATTTCAGCATAATACAGCTACTGGTTTTCGAGATATTCCCTCTTGAATTTCTATGGTGCAACCCCTGTATCAGGAGAACCTCTGCATGCCGCGCTTTACCGCTGCAGAGCGGGATTTGTTGTGCCACCTCCTCGATTGTCATATGCTCCTGATACAAGATTCGAAATTTCAGCGAAATACTGATACTGGTTTTCGAGATATTCCCTCTTGAATTCCTATGGTGCAGCCTCTGTATCAGGAGATCCGTTGCATGCCGGGCCTTGTCGTGCCACCTCCTCGATTGTCATATGCTCCTGATGCAAGATTAGATATTTCTGCGAAATACAGCTTCTGGTTTTCGAGATTTTCCCGTTTGAATTTCTATGGTTCTACCTCTGTATCAGGAGAACCGCTCTATACCGGTCTTTTGTCGTGCCACCTCCTCGATTGTCATATGCTCCTGATACAAGGTTCGAAATTTTAGCGAAATACAGCTTCTGGTTTTCGAGATATTCCCGTTTTAATTTCTATGGTGCAACCCCTGTATCAGGAGAACCGCTGCGTGCCGGGCTTTGTCGTGCAACCTCCTCGGTTGTCATATGCTCCTGATACAATATTCGAAATTTCAGCGAAATACTGCTTCTGGTTTTCGAGATATTCCCTCTTGAATTTCTATGGTCCAATCTCTGTATCAGGAGAACCGCTGCATGCCGGGCTTTGGCGTGCCACCTCCTCGATTGCCATATGCTTCTGATAAAATATTTGTTATTTCAGCGAAATACAGCCTCTGGTTTTCGAGTTAGTCCCGTTTGAATTTCCATGGTGCAACCTCTGTATCAGGAGATCCGTTGCATGCCGGGCTTTGTCGTGCCACCTCTTCGATTGTTATATGCTCCTGATATGAAATTCGAAACTTCAGCGAGGTACATCTTCTGGTTTTCGAGATATTCCCGTTTGAATTTCTATGGTGCTACATCTGTATCTGAAAGACCGCTGCATGCCGGGCTTTGTCGTGCCACCTCCTCGATTGTTATATGCTCCTGATGCAATATTAGATATTTCTGCGAAACACAGCTTCTGATTTTCGATTTATTCCCGCTTGATTTTCTATGGTGCCTCCTCTGTGTCAGGAGAACTGCTGCGTGCCGGGCTTTGTCGTGCCACTTCCTCGGTTGTCATATGCTCCTGATACAAGATTCGAAATTTCAGCGAAATACAGCTACTGGTTTTCGAGATATTCCCTCTTGAATTTTTATGGTGCAACCCCCGTATCAGGAGAACCGCTGCATGCCGCGCTTTGTCGTGCGACCTCCTCGTTTGCCATATGCTCCTGATACAAGGGTCGAAATTTCAGCGAAATACAGTTTCTGGTTTTCG
>NW_025110040.1:387379-388797 GCF_011392965.1 Frieseomelitta varia | reverse complement strand
GAGATATTCCCTCTTGAATTTCTATGGTGCAATCTCTGTATCAGGAGAACCGCTGCAGAGCGGGATTTGTCGTGCCACCTCCTCGATTGTCATATGCTCCTGATACATGATTCGAAATTTCAGCTAAATACAGCTTCTAGTTTTCGAGATATTCCCGTTTGAATTTCCATGGTGCCACCTCTGTATCAGGAGATCCGTTGCATGCCGGGTTTTGTCGTACTACCTCCTCGATTGTTATATGCTTCTGATACCAAATTCGTAGTTTCAGCGAAATACAGCTTTTTGTTTTCGAGATATTCCGGTTTAATTTCTATGGTGCATCCTCTGTATCAGGAGAACCGCTGCATTTCGGGCTTTGCCGTGCCACCACCTCGATTGCCATATGCTCCTGATAGAGTATTCGAAATTTCAGCGAAATGCATCTTCTGGTTTTCGAGATATTCCCGTTTGAATTTCTGTGGTTCTACCTAAGTATCAGGAGAATCGCTCTATGCCGGGCTTTTGTCGTTCCACCTCCACGATTGTCATATATTCCTGATGCAAGATCCGAAATTTCAGCGAAATACAGCTACTGGTTTTCGAGATATTCCCTTTTGAATTTCTATGGTGCAACCCCTGTATCACGAGAACCGCTGCATGCCGCGCTTTGTCGTGCGACCTCCTCGATTGCCATATGCTCCTGATACAAGGTTCGAAATTTCAGCGAAATACAGCTTGTGGTTTTCGTGATATTCCCGTTTGAATTTCCATGGTGCCACCTCTGTATCAGGAGAACCGCTGCAGAGCGGTATTTGTCGTGCCACCTCCTCGATTGTCATATGCTCCTGATACAAGATTCGAAATTTCAGCGAAATACAGCTTCTAGTTTTCGAGATATTCCCGTTTGAATTTCCATGGTGCAACCCCTGTATCACGAGAACCGCTGCATGCCGCGCTTTGTCGTGCGATCTCCTCGATTGCCATATGCTCCTGATACAAGGTTCGAAATTTCAGCGAAATACAGCTTCTGGTTTTCGAGTTAGTCCCTTCTGAATTTCCATGGTGCCACCTCTGTATCAGGAGATCCGTTGCATGCCGGGCTTTGTCGTGCCACCTCCTCGGTTGTCATATGCTCCTGATACAAGATTCGAAATTTCAGCGAAATACAGCTTCTGGTTTTCGAGATATTCCCGTTTGAATTTCTATGGTGCAATGCCTGTATCAAGAGAACCGCTGCGTGGCGGGCTTTGTCGTGCCACCTGCTCGGTTGTCATGTGCTCCTGATACAAGATTCGAAATTTCAGCGAAATACACCTACTGGTTTTCGAGTTATTCCCGTTTGAATTTCTATGGTGCAGCCTCTGTATCAGGAGAACCTTTGGAGGCGGAGTCTTGTCGTGCCACCTCCTCGATTGTCATTTGCTCCTGATACAAAATTT